>NC_061074.1:9334974-9454974 GCF_021917145.1 Hypomesus transpacificus | reverse complement strand
ACTCCGGCCCTGCTCCCATCCATCCTCGCTGACGGGTATCGTTACGGTAGGGGTCATCCGCTATCGGTAGCCGAAAACTTTTTTTAAAAAGACAGGTTATGGACCCAACCAACTCTATTTGGGAGAGGAAAACTCCCTCACATGGTATAACCCATGCAGAAGCTGAGGTGTCAGAATGCGGAACGTGTGTAGCCTACTTTGAGAGAAGATAAGACTAACGTGACAACTTTGCAACTGTATCTGCTTTTCTGCCTGACTTTTCAAAGTGATTAGGCCTACCTTGTTCTTGACAAATTAAGTCCCTTTTGGAAATTCCTGGTCAATGTTAGCATGGAGTGAGCTGAAGTGGCG
This sequence comes from Hypomesus transpacificus, assembly GCF_021917145.1. Taxonomy (NCBI): domain Eukaryota; kingdom Metazoa; phylum Chordata; class Actinopteri; order Osmeriformes; family Osmeridae; genus Hypomesus; species Hypomesus transpacificus. The sequence continues at coordinate 9,454,623 of NC_061074.1, read as the reverse complement.
CTGAAGATTTGAAGCCTTGAAATGCGCTAATGACACCTGGCATAAGGCAGAATGGCCATTAGGCCTACCTTCAACAAAAAATATAAACTCTCTGTTAAAAACGTCCCATGTTCATCTTCATTTGCGTTTTGCTGATCATTTTCCCCTGCCATTTTCAGAGCGAACTTGACACCAATTGTTTACTCAACAACAAAGTTTTCCCTCCCTCTAAGCTCAGCGTGGAGTTTTATGTTAGTAAAGTAAAAAAGTAAGTAGTAAAAAAAAGGTATGTTTTATGTAAGTCCACACCAAACACGTTTCGCGTGTCTATTTTAAATACGAAGTGAATGTATACAGACGCCACCATGACGTGCATTTGATTGGGATGCAAATATTGAACTCAACATGAACATTGAACACACATACATGAAGAAAAAAAAACACAAACACAAAATTCGTTTTTTTTTTTTGTGTTTTATATTGTAATTTGTCAACTTATATTTTATTTTATGCCCACTTTTATTCTATTTTAGTGTATTCCACTTATTACTGCTAGTTTTAGTATAGTTAGACCACATATTTAAATTTAAGATTCCTATATGTTTATTGTATGCACCTTCCTGCCAAAGCAAATTTCTTGTCCGTGCAAACTTTCATGGCGAATAAATCCCATTCTGATTCTGATTCTGATATGAATGTAAGAGCCGCATGAGACCAAGCAAATAGCCGCATGCGGCTCGGGAGCCGCGGGTTGGCCAGGCCGGGGTAACCATTCAGTCCTCTGACAGTGATAATTCATCTAAGGTCAGTTATCAATTTAGCTAACAGTTTCATACAGTTTCGGACACAATACTTCCAGTAACTAAATAACTACATAGTATGTAGTTACATGGCAGTTCATGTAACTAATGTAAACTGTTAGAAATAAACTGTGCTGTACTGACCTACCTAATCCTCCAGTACGCCCACATTAGAATCCGCCCTGGACTGGTACAGCAACACTGTATTAAGTAAACAAAATAACTAATATGGATGGATATATAGGCTAATATCCTAAATACCATAAACTGTTTATGGGTTGTGATCTGTTTAGCAGGATTACTGTTTCTAGAATTGTTGAGCGAAGCCTTTGGAGTGTTGCGGAACAGAACAACAAGCCATTGTAATGAAATCTCATGAGTTAAACCCACCAGTTTGACACGTGGCGTGTCTACACCAGACGCAGACGATGCCTGTCAAAGGCCAGGAAGATCATCGGCCACCCCAACCACAAACTGTTCACAGTGCTACCACCTGCAAACGGTACCGCAGCATTACTTCCCATACTAATCGACTACGAGACAGCTTCTATCTCCAGGTTATCAGGCTCTTGAACAGATAACTACCGTTATTACCCCCCACACAGACACACACACTTCCCTTCTCAAATGGACCGTTATTACCCCCCACCTCCTTCCTGCACATCACGACTTTACAGTCTGTGGACTGCACTGCCCAGCATTTGCATGTATTATAACCACCTTGCAACTGCCTACCCTCACTGTTTCATTACACTGGTCAGTGAGTATTGTGTATATCGTTTGTTTATTTGTTTTTTATTATTATTATCTTATCTTTTATTGTTATTGTCCGCTACTATCTATTTCATTATTCAAAACTGCGCTGTTGTAGGTAGCTCAGCGGAACATAGCTTTCATTGTACTTGTGTATCCTGTATATATGACAATAAACTTGAATTGAATTCAAACTTGACTTGAATTAAACGTGCTTAAATAATACAGTGCTTTTTTTTCTTTCAGTTTCAATCAACATATTACTGCCGGTCGGTCAAATGTATTTCATCATGTTAATCCCGGTTTGGAAGATGGATTTCAGATGCTTAAAATGCAACACTAACAATGTACATTTGGTGTCTTTGTTGTGAGTGGTGATTGTTATGTGTTTACTTCTAATGTTCGGCTAATCTAACTCTCTGACTGGATTGAATGACATATGTAGGCATGTACAGTTCAATAGTGAGTCATTTAGTAAAATAAAAACGTGTGGCCCACATCCTCGAGTTTTGGTGTTGCAATTTATCCTCAATCTGAATTTCACTACTTAATTCGACTTCTTATTCATGGGCCAAACACTAGGCAATAATATGGACGCCATTGTCATACATTTTGCAAACCTGTATATTTTTACGTATTTAAATTCGTATTAATCCATGAATAGAATCACTGGATTATTGTAAACTGAATTGATAACTGTAGGCATTTAAGAAAATGCGGGTTATTTTAAGAAAAATAAAACACTTACCAAAAATGTTAGTTAGATCCTCCGTTACGAACTTCTTTTGTTAATATAACAGGGTACTACATAGACGTATTGACTACAAAATGTGAGGTGTCGAAACGTTTTTTAATAATCTCCACTGAATGGACTTCGTCAGCTTTCGCGCACTCTGTTACCACATGTTGAAGAAGCGGAACATGGCAGCATGCAGTCAAATCATGTTGCTCAGACTCGCTGTCGTGAGTTTGAGGATTCTGAGGAAGAAACGTGTTTTGGTTCACATTTGAAACAGATGTGTCTGCATGGTATTGTTTCCCACTTCCAAACAACACGGGGTTTATCAGTGGGTGGCACGCCTAGGCAATTTCGGCTGGTGCGTACCTTGGTATGACCTACTTACTATCAATCCACCTTTACAGTTTCCTTAACAACTCAAAAGCCTTATTCATATTTTTTCATTCCGTTCTAATTTCAACTTTTTATTTGTATTTTTTTTGCGCGCCAGTCTTCATGCCAGGCACTTAAATGCTGACGTCGTGACACAAACGAAACACGAGATGGCGCACTGTAATCGTTCAGGAAAACCCAATGTTGCGTCTCTGATTATACCTTCGAGATTAGTACACACCTGATAATGTAGTTTGTACACGTATCTGCCACACGTCACGCACACAAGAATGGTTATGTTGTCACTGGCAGTACCAGATGACGCTTGTAAATACTTCAGTACAAAATGTTGCCTGTCCAGCTATGAAGCTGACCCTTACATTTATCTGGTATCAATACTTCACTATTTTTTACTCTCTAAAACTCAAAACAGGTAATAGCAAAGGCTACTTTTTACTTTACTATATCAGAGTCCATACTTTTTAACTTTAACTTGAGTGAAAAAGTGTAGTCAGTATTTCAACTTTTACCAGAGTATTTTTTCAAACATGAGTATCTGTACTTATACTTGAGTGAAGGATGTGTGTACTTTTGCCATTTCTGCTTTCATGCCTAATACATGATGAATGAAAACCTTAATTGCCCCGAGGGGAATTTGTTCTGCACCAAGTGCTTAAAAACAGATACATTCAACACTGCAGACAGGACAGTACAGTGGACATAACACAATTAGTAAAAAGCACAGGGAAACTATAAATGCAAGACCAAAATAATACAAAAACACAACTAAAGGCATCGCAGGAATAACAGAAAGTCAGCAAGTCTAGTACACTGTAAAGTGCAGAGTGCCAGAAAGGATAAAGACCTGTCAGTGGTCATAATGACCCTAACCCTAAGGACAGGGTGTATGAGGTAAAGTGTCAGTGGTCCTAATATTATGGTTGATCGGTGTATAGTTGGTAAGGATTATAATAATATAACTGAATGAGTATGCTGGAGAAGATGGTCTGTAATGGATGGATGCTGGACTGAAATCCCCTCTTCCTCGCTCTCTTGCTCTCAGATGGCCTCTTCAGAAGTCAACCCTCTAGGGGAGGGATGTGAGTCCAGGCAGCTTGTTCCTGGAGCTTCAAGGTAATAATCAACCACCACTGGTAACTTGGTGTTATCAGCTGTGGGTGTGGAATTTGCACTTTGTGTGCGTTCAAGCTCAGATCGATGTGGTTTCATGTAACTGACAGCTTGGATCTGAGACACAAAATATGTTTATCTTGCATCATACAATCCACTTTCAGCAAATATCTGTCTATCAGTGTCTATCTATGTTTACCCATGTCCATCTATGTCTTTTTCTCTCCAGTTCACCTTTGACCTGGTTGAACGGCCTGTGAAGGAATGCCTCAATATAGCCTCCAATGGCATGTTCTCTGAGTGACGTGAGAGAGGCTGTTTTGTTGAAGCCGATATGATTCTATTATTAGATTTCTGGCTTGTTCTGCATTTTTACTCTTGTTGTCTATAGCGTAGAGCCCTGCCCCAACTACCTGGTTACTAGTCACTGTCAGCCTCTGTTCTGGTCTGTCAAATCCTCCTGAGACACAGAAACAAGCAGGGGGAGGAGCCTCACTAGGGCAGGCAGTTGATGGCTAACCCCAACCCTGAGGCCTCCAAAGTGGCAAAAGCCAGAGTGAACTTTGAACCCGTCAGCTGACTGGAGAAGTGAGGAGCTGCCATCAAAGTTCAGAGAAGGGAGGGAGAGAGAGGGAATGAGGGAAGGAGAGAAGGAGCTTACGGTGCTATGGGTTACAGGTCTGGATGAGGTGGTGAAGATGTGGAAGAGAAGGGTTTAGAATACTACGGCCTTCAAGGGAGGCCAGGTGGCTGGTTTCTCTGGCACAGGTGAGTGGATGTTCTGGATTCCTTGACAAACAGGGGTCAGGGAACAGTACAGGGAAGCAAGTAGTTGATTAAGGCAGGTGAGACAAGTAGGTGATTCAGGCAAGTTAGTAGGTGAGACAGGCAGGTGAAAGTAGGCAGGGCTCTGGAATGCCTTTCAGGTCCAAAAACAGTAGAGGGTGGTGCAGAGGGCGAGTAGGAAGGAACGGGGAGAGTAAAGGTGAAAGGGAGGGACTGAGACAGCCCGTGTAGGAGGGAGAGAAAGAAAAGAGGCAATGGCAAGAGAGAAGGTAAGAGCGCTTTAAAGAGGGAGAGAGAGGAAGAGAGAAGGTGTCACAAGAAACAGTAATTACATCTTAGGGAGGGAGGGAGAGAGGGAGGGAGGGAAAGAGAGAGAGGCTGGCTCAACGGCTGTCTGGGTAACTAACAACACGCCTGTCTCCAAGGCAGGGGGAGGAGACAGAGAGGGGCAGAAAGGAAGGGGGAGGAGAGAGGAGGGGAGAGAGAGCAGCCTGGACCCAGTCTGCCACTGGCCTTTGGAGTTTCTGAATCACTGACGTTTCTTTGAAGCTCTGAGGTGTTGTGTTGTCTCTGGATGCTACAGTTCACCAAGATGGAGTTCCTTCTGGATTCTGGATAGTCCTGACAGTCTCCCTTCACTCTGCCCTCTCCCCAGCCCCCAGCCTCCAGCCTGCAGAGTCCCTCTCGTGTGGATCCAGCAGAGGTTAGGGATAGGGGCTTGTTCCCATGGCGATGACTGCCCTGTTCAAGTGGTGGCCCAAGGCGCAGGAGCCGGCGGCGAAGAGTCCTTCTGCCGCGCAGCCGGCACACAGCCGCGATGATGAAGATGATGAAGATGACACCGGGAGCGGGACCGGGAAGGAGTTCATCCGACGTAACTCCCGTTTCTACCGGTCCATGAGGAAGAAGAAATTAGCGTCCACAGAACAGAGCGACAGTAAGAATATATTCAGTTCACTATAAGACTATATTACATTCAGTTTGATTCAGGGTTTTAAAAAAAGTATAAAACGACTACACAGTTAGTTTGTGGGTCAGGTGGATCTTAAAGAATAGCAGCCAGCTTCACGTGATAAACCCCCATTCATTCCTTCATCATGTCTTTGGATAACAGAGTCTCCATGGTTCCCAGAATCCTCTGACCTGGGTTGTTGTGGTTCTGTCAGAGAAGCGCTTGTGTTGTTGTGGTTCTGTCAGTGAAGCGCTTGTGTTGTTGTGGTTCTGTCAGAGAAGCGCTTGTGTTGTTGTGGTTCTGTCAGTGAAGCGCTTGTGTTGTTGTGGTTCTGTCAGTGAAGCGCTTGTGTTGTTTTGGTTCTGTCAGAGAAGCACTTGTGTTGTTGTGGTTCTGTCATAGAAGCGCTTGTGTTGTTGTGGGAGAAACACAGGCTCCACCGGTCCTAGTAGAAACCTGAAGAACAGGATCTGTAGATGGCAGGATGAGAGGATGGCTGGATGAAAGCATGGATGGGGCCTGGGTTTCTAAATCTCCCAGCCCAGGAGAGATGGACTTGAATGATGAATAATAATTTGTTTGTTTAACAAACACTTTTATTCAAAGTAATCTACGGGGGAAGGCTACCTCCTGATCTTCAGACTAATACTTTACCACTAAGCTATACCCAGTAATGGTCAAACTACCAGGCCAACCCCAGACATTTGCCTTCACAGTCCATTTATTCCCCCCGTCCAGTCCGTAGGATGTCAGATGCTTGATGAAGGACTTCTACGATGTACTTTACCAAATGGTAAAGCTGCCCTTAAATATTAGTCATGGTTACAGTTTGCCAGGTAATTACCTCCCAAAATTCGTTAGATGTTTAGTTAGGGTTAGGTAGTGTGATGAGGGTAAGGGTTAGGTAGTGTGATGAGGGTTAGGGTTAGGTAGTGTGATGAGGGTTAGGGTTAGGGTTAGGTAGTGTGATTAGGGTTAGGGTTAGGTAGTGTGATGAGGGTTAGGGTTAGGTAGTGTGATAGGGGTTAGGGTTAGGGTTAGGTAGTGTGATGAGGGTGATTGCTTCATGTCTGACTGGTCAGCTAGACAGGATCAGGCGCCCTAGTTAAACAAGACTATCAATAAAGAAACTGCCCATATAACCAACATGACCACTGTCATAAAATATACAAACACTTCCTCTAAGGTGCGCTAAGTTCACGTACGTCGTTTTTTTACAGTGTTTTAGACAGGAGGCTTTTGTAGAGCAATGAAAGAAGTTACATAACAAACAAGGATTTATGACCTGTGCCTGTGATCATCTTATCTCTCAGTGCTCTTTCGCACCTTATTGTAATTGCACCAAAACCGTTTTCCAACTTTTTCAGACTATTGTGATCCTCCTATCCAGATGACCAAACATGGGGAACTGACAGTGCAGAGAAATATTTTTCCTTATGAAGAAAAATATATTTTCCGACTGTAGCAAGTCCAAACTAGCAATTTCTTCTGTTTTGAAACAGAAGTGAATCCAACCATCTGCCTCCTTCTGATTAGAGAACGGGCTCATTATCAGACTGCATGGCCAGCATGGGTAGGGGGAATATCTTTGAGTGTTTTAAACGTAAATATGAAAAGCTTCTTTTGTCCAGGCAGTTACGTAACATTGTATTAGTGTGGTGAGCAGTATAGTGAGTAGCCCAGACATACAAAGTCTGTTTCAAAATGGTGTTCTTACCTCCACACCCACCAAACACCCCACAGGGTCAAGGGTCACAGTGTCCCTGTTGCTATGTGCTGTGAGACATGTCCCTGTTGCTGTCTGTCTGGTGAGGGTGACCTGTCTGTCTGGTGAGGGTGGCCTGTCTGGTGAGGGTAACCTGTCTGTCTGGTGAGGGTGACCTGTCTGTCTGGTGAGGGTGACCTGTCTGTCTGGTGAGGGTGACCTGTCTGTCTGGTGAGGGTGACCTGTCTGGTGAGGGTAACCTGTCTGTCTGGTGAGGGTGACCTGTCTGTCTGGTGAGGGTGACCTGTCTGTCTGGTGAGGGTGACCTGTCTGGTGAGGGTAACCTGTCTGTCTGGTTAGGGTGACCTGTCTGTCTGGTGAGGGTGACCTGTCTGTCTGGTGAGGGTAACCTGTCTGTCTGGTGAGGGTGACCTGTCTGTCTGGTGAGGGTGACCTGTCTGTCTGGTGAGGGTGACCTATCTGTCTGGTGAGGGTGACCTGTCTGTCTGGTGAGGGTGACCTGTCTGTCTGGTGAGGGTGACTGCTCCGTGCTCGGAGACTAGATGGAATTTCATGTCCATAGTGTTCACAACCCTTCACAGGATGAAGGGAAACTGTAGAACCAGGAAGTGATACTGTTGAACCAGGAAGTGATATCTCTTTATCCCCCTTGTGTGTCTACCTGCATGGAAAGGTTTCTGACCCGGAAAACCTAATCCTAACCCTATCTATAGCAACAACATAGTAGTTAATTAAGAACTGCAAAGTAGTTACCCTTCATTCCAGTTTAGACTTACAATTTATAATATCAGTGAAACTTGGTTAAGTAGAGGCTAATATTAATCTCGTTTTGGTTGCACAACTTTCAACTGGCCCTTCACAACATCCACTCACACCTCTGCTATAAAGTTAGATGGTAGTTCATGAAACCTTCATGTTAAGTGTTACTATGAAGTTAAATGATAGTTGTTGCCAAATGGGTTTTCCAATAAGCTCCTAGCAACCAGTCCTCATGGGTGTCGCAGTGTCACCTCATTAACACAACCTTTGAGCCCTAAACGGCTCCTAAATGTCTAACCAGATACAAGTGGCTAGAGTCCACAATAATCAAAAGTCTAAGAAGTCAACAACTGATTAAGTTTAGCGTAACAGACTGACCAGTCTTTAACTGATAAGAAATATTGTGAATAAAAACTATAGAGGGTACAATTTCTGGGGGGGTGCTTGCGTTGGTTGCAGATAGGTGCATTTTTTTACTGACATTTTACAACCGATATTTCTGTATATTTAATATAAAAATGCATACCTATTATTTGTGAAGATTGCATAGATTTAAAAGCACATATTTGTTCAGTTCCCTGCAAGATGGAATGGTGATAGGCTGAAGCACTTCATACACTGACCAAAATTATAAACGCAAAACTTTAGTTTTGCCCCGATATTTCATGAGCTGAACTTTTTTACGGACACAATAGGCTTATTTCTCTCAAATATTGTTCACAAATCTGTCTAAATCTGTGTTAGTGAGCACTTCTCCTTTGCCAAGATAACCCATCCACCTTACAGGTGTGTTACACAAACACAAGACCTGTAAGTGTGCATTACACACATTAAGGCTTGAGGAGATTGTTCACGTGTCCCTGGGTGTGGTAATCTACTGGAGCACACAGGCTGCCTCTAGAAACACATTCCTTTGTACAACTGGCTTTCAAATTCATTACTGCCTGCCATTCTGCCTCGTGTGCTGACTGAAGTTGTGTGCGTGTGAATGTGTGTGTATTGTGTGAGAGTGTGTGTGTGTTTCTGAGAGAAAAATTGCAATTCTTTCAACAATTGTTTTAATTTAACAAATTACCCCCCCTCGCCCTTCCCTCCCCCTTTCACCCTCCCTCATCATTTCTCCCCCCCTCACCCTTTCTCAACCCGTTCCCCCCTCACACTCCCTCACCTCACCCCACCAACACACACAGTGTCTCCCAAGTCAGGGTCAGAATCCAGCAGCTCCAGCAGGTCCCGCTCCCACCTCAGCCCCCCTGCATTGCAGAAACCCCCCAGCTCCCCCCTGACCCGGCGGTAAGCCTGTGCACACACACACATATACACGCACGCACACACACATATACACACACACATACAAATTCTCAGTAAAGTGAAAATCAACTAGTACCTGTAGCAGGTGTCGTCGTGCCGTTCATCAGTCACTTCCGTACTCAGGTCCTCTGACTTACAAACCTTTACTAACCTTTACAAACATCACTTCAACCAGCTTACCACTGAAAAGCTCTTCAATGGCGTGGGTGGGCGGTGTTTATACTGGGGAGTGAGTTTATACAATTCAACGCAGCTACATACATTTCTTCTCTTCAAAATGTTAACATAAGCGTCGTCTTTCAGCCTCTATGGAGGTCAAACACAAACAACAAATATACATTATGTACATATCATGAACTATTTCACAGAGCAAAACCCAGTGGAGACACACAAGCAGATTTGAGTGTCACTGCCTCTCATAGCCACACTCTTCCTCCTCCTACCTTCAAGCCCTCTGTGACATGCTTGCGTGTAAAAAGGGCTTTACAAATACATTTGATTTGATTTGATTTTGATTTGATTCATCTCCTCTTCCTCCTACCCTTACTCCTCCCTTCCTTTTCTCCTCCCCCATCATCCTTTCCCTGTCGGGTTTCAGTTTACCAGCCTCTCCTAGAATACACCATTCCAACACCGGGTTGCCAAGCAACGGGGACTCCAGGAGCCCACGCTCTGCCTCCGACAAGGCCCCGGCCGAGGGAGAGAGGAGAGAAGGAGGAGGGGCCGGGGACAGAGGGAGGAGAGGAGGAGAGAGAACGGAAGGAGCTGCTTCCTCTGTCTCCAGCGGTCTGTTTGGAGTCTCTCCTGCCGACGCTGGACTGTTCTACCGGACGCACGCAGCTCACAGCAGAGACATGGAGGGCCTATCACAGCGCACTGCCACAGCCTGCTCCCTAGGGGGGGCCGGAGGGGACACACAGAGCCCCCGAAGACCCAGCACAGAGCGGGCCAGCCTGGAGGGGGTGAAACTCAGGTAGGGAAGAGAGGGTGGGGAGGGGGGGAGGAGAGGGAGAATGGGGAAAAGAGGGGAAGGAGAGGGTGGGGAGGGGGAGAGGAGAGGAGAGGGAGAATGGGGAAAAGAGGGGAAGGAGAGGGTGGGGAGGGGGAGAGGAGAGGGAGAATGGGGAAAGGAGGGGAAGGAGAGGGTGGGGAGGGGGAGAGGAGAGGAGAGGGAGAATGGGGAAAAGAGGGGAAGGAGAGGGTGGGGAGGGTGAGAGGAGAGGAGAGGGAGAATGGGGAAAGGAGGGGAAGGAGAGGGTGGGGAGGGGGAGAGGAGAGGGAGAATGGGGTAAGGAGGGGAGAGGAGAGGGTGGGGAGGGGGAGAGGAGAGGAGAGGGAGAATGGGGTAAGGAGGGGAGAGGAGAGGGTGGGAAGGGGGAGAGGAGAGGAGAGGGAGAATGGGGTAAGGAGGGGAGAGGAGAGGGGGAGGAGGGGCTGCTAGAGGAGGGGGTACAGGTAGGGAGGGGAGGGGGGAGGTCAGGGGGGGGAAGAGAGGGAGATGAGGGGGATAAGGGGGGAGAAGAAAAGGGAGGAAAGGGGAGAGGAGGGGAGGAGAAGGAGTGGAGGAGGGGGAGAGAGGAAGACGGGAGTTGAGGAATAGTTATAAAGATGAGAGGTCCATTGTTGTCGATGCTTTCTCATAAGCTTTCCTCTGTTCATTTAAAATTGAACATTTTACATTTAATTGTTTGAAGAACAACAGTGTTTTAGATCCGGTTGTCAGACAAACATGATAATGAGGTTTATTCTTGTCAGTGGAACACAGGTATGTCATAAAAAACTAAACAAACGTTTGATTTGTTTGACTGAGCGACTGCTGCTATGTGCTCATTATGTCGTTATTTAGTCTAGTCTGAATTGCCTGTTCATATTCCTGTCATCCCTCATGTTCACAGTTCTGCACTGCAGAATTTCTGTAACAAGTGTGACCTTGTGCTGCGGTGTCGAACCAGAAGGATGGAAATGCTTTTCAATTCCTTCTTGTCCTCTCCTCTGATGTTCTCATTGGCTGTGATTCAGTGCGGCTGCTGGTCTGTCAAGGGGGAGGGGAAGCTGATTTTCAGCCTACATCCTAAAAACGTTGCATTTATTTGACTAGTTCACTGGCTAGTTCACCCCTTCTACACTAGCCTAACCCACTGAATGAATGAATGAATTATCTAACAAAACAATATTAATCTCAAAGGAGGAAATTTGGAAATTAGGTTAAACTGAAACAAGGAACGTGGTGTATAATTGTATGAAATGAATGATGAAAATTGGTTAGCAATTTCGTCAAGCAAATACCAAGAAATAGGTTGCTCCAGTTTATCTTTCAACTACTAGTTGCAAAATCCGCGATGGGACTGAGCATGAATAGCTTTGATGACTTTTTATAGAACAAAATTAATGTCAATCAAAAGTAGGTGCAGTCTTTCGACAGACCCTCCAATCATCACACGGAAGCCCAGCGTCCAGGCCATCCCACTCCTCTATTCACCCCCAGAGACGCTGAGCGTCCAGGGCGGGACATAATCGCAGCATTTATCCAATGGCCGTATAGTTTCATAGCACTGAAAAAAACTGTTCAAAGCAGCCCCATTGAAGTCCATGGAAGCTGAGCTTCAACAGGGAAATGCACTGTGGCACTACGGGAATGTATGAGAAGGAAATCAGTCAGTTGACCTGCTAATATATGTAGCTGATTCTGAACGAACTCTGAACGTGTTCTAACGCATTTAAAATGTTAACACAATAGTAAATATTTGACAATTTTTTAAATGTTAGGGGAAGCTGCACTTCTGGTGTGATTGCCTTTGGCAAGACACAACCTGTATTCTCTCTCATATATCCTGATCTCGCTCGGGCCTGCAAACGGGACGGACATGCTGCCCCCTCCTCCCTCAGTTACTACGCACTACATTTTAACAAATATATTTTTAGGCTACACATGTCCTACATAATTGGAAAGCTACGATTCTTGTGCTTGTACTTATAGAAAGCATTTCAAGATCAAGTCGCAGCAGCAAGTATTACCAACGTCTTTGTCCAGTCACAAATATGTAAAGAAAGCAAAAGCAAACTATTCTACTCACCCTGAAAGGTTCAGCCTGGTCCAGGTATGCAACATATCCCAACAAAAACCTTTTTTTTGTGTAAATGAGCAGCAGCAAATGTAAGCTTTTTATCTATGCATTCTTCATAAATAATAAGAGGTGCATACTTATTTAAAATATAGAGAAATATCAGTTGTAAATGTTTTGTAAAAAATCTGACCCATTTGCAACCAACGCAAGCACACCTCACAATCTCCCCAGAAAGTGTCTCTAGTTCTTTCTTCTTCTTTCAGAATACTAAACAACGGAGAGAGCTCTTCTCAGATGAAGATCGAGTCCATCTGCCACACCCTGAACATCGTCAAAAACATAGGTGAGAAGAGAGGAGAAGATGTGGAGGTGAAAACACAGAGTGGAGGAGAGGTAGAGGTGGAGACACAGAGGGGTTAGGGTGTAACTGTAACACTAGGCTCTGCTCGCTGGCTAAACCAGCTGCTCACTACATGCACAATTTGATATAGTTTTTGAGAGAAGCCCCTGGTAAATAAATCAAATATTAAATGTTACTGTTGTAGAACAGGTGTGTTCAGACTAGGGTCCGTCTAAGGATGCCTGTTGAACATGACGGAACAGGGACTCATATTCATGGACTGTAAAAAGTGTTCACCAAACTTCATCTTATACAGGTCTCTCTCTCTCTTTCTCTCCATTTCTCTCTCTCTCTTTCTCTCCATTTCTCTCTCTCTTTCTCTCTCTCTCCCTCTCTCTCTCAGCTCCTGTCTCAGTAAGTCTCTCTCTCCCTTTGTAAAGTTTCTCTCTCTGCATGTACTCTTCCTACTTCCTCGTGTCTCAGTAACACTTCTCTCTCTCTCCGTGCCTCTTATGTAAGTGTTAGCTCGGACGCCCACCTTGGTGAGTTTCTGAATATGACGGTGGTTCTTATGCAACACGTTCAAAGTCACCCTAACCCTAAACCCTCCTGCAGCACACAAACAACACAGGATGTAGACACAGACATAAGCTGTGCAAACTCAGCCTTTTTCCTCTGTAAGAAATCACCAGCTTCAGAAAAAAATCTGCTCTCTTGAACCTGCCCCCTACCTACCCCTACCTGCCCCCACCTCCCTCTCCCTGTCCCTTACTTACCCTCACCTCCCTCTTCCTGTCCCCACCTCCCTCCCTGCCCCCCCCCCACACCCCCTGACTGCCCCCCTCCCTGCCCCCTATCCTCCCCGCCCTCCATTTTCCCCCCTCCCTGACTCCATATGCAGACACAAATCATGGAATAGCTTTAGCAGAATGCCAGCCATGCATGAGAGAAACGTTACAAGGGAACTGATTGTTCTTTGTACATGAAGTACATGAACACACAGTGTCCTTCACCTCCTTCCTCAGACGGAGCTGGTAGTGGGCATGGAGGGGAAGCCATGTTCTGCATTCATGATTGATCTGACTGCATGATACCTTGTGTACTTTGCTTTGGATAAAAGCATCTTCCCAATGAATAGTTGTCAGTCGAGGCCTTTTAATTAGTAAAATATTCAGAGTGACATAAGTTATATTTGTACATTACTTTGGTTAAAAGTGACTACGGGTGAGAAAAATGTACATTATCATTATTATTATCTATTATAATTGTTGTTATTATTATTACTGTTATCATTCTTATTATTGTTATCATTATTGTTGCTAATACTATTCTCATTATTCTTCTTATTATTGTTGTTATTATTATTATTGCTATTGTTGTTAATATTTTCGTTATCGTTATTATTCTCATCCCTCCAGCCTTCCTGTACCAGGAGTACCGGGACACATCCAAACAGCAAGAGATCGAGCAGCGTCGGCAGCGTGACGGGGGTAACGTCTCCCGGCCCGGGGGGCCCAGGGGGGGGCGGGGGGGCCACCTCGCCCCCGGCCCTGCAGCTGCAGCTGAGGAACAACACTCGCTCCCTCAGCCTGTGGCAGAACCTGGAGGCCGTGCAGCACAGCGGGCTGCTGGAACTGCTGCCCCAGAGGGAGATCATCATCCAGGAGGTGAGGGCGAAGGCTGAAGGTCTACCCGGGGGGAGGGAGGTGAGGGTGAAGGCTGAAGGTCTACCCGGGGGGAGGGAGGTGAGGGTGAAGGCTGAAGGTCTACCCGGGGGGAGGGAGGTGAGGGCGAAGGCTGAAGGTCTACTAGGGGAGGGAGGTGAGGGTGAAGGCTGAAGGTCTACCCGGGGGAGGTGAGGGTGAAGGCTGAAGGTCTACCCGGGGGGAGGGAGGTGAGGGCAAAGGCTGAAGGTCTACTAGGGGAGGGAGGTGAGGGTGAAGGCTGAAGGTCTACCCGGGGGGAGGGAGGTGAGGGCGAAGGCTGAAGGTCTACTAGGGGAGGGAGGTGAGGGTGAAGGCTGAAGGTCTACCCGGGGGAGGTGAGGGTGAAGGCTGAAGGTCTACCCGGGGGAGGGAGGTGAGGGTGAAGGCTGAAGGTCTACCCAGGGGGAGGGAGGTGAGGGTGAAGGCTGAAGGTCTACCCGGGGGAGGGAGGTGAGGGTGAAGGCTGAAGATCTACCCGGGAGAGGGAGGTGAGGGCAAAGGCTGAAGGTCTACCCAGGGGGAGGGAGGTGAGGGTGAAGGCTGAAGGTCTACCCGGGGGAGGGAGGTGAGGGCGAAGGCTGAAGGTCTACCCGGGGGAGGTGAGGGCGAAGGCTGAAGGTCTACCCAGGGGGAGGGAGGTGAGGGCGAAGGCTGAAGGTCTACCCAGGGGGAGGGAGGTGAGGGTGAAGACTGAAGGTCTACCTGGGAGAGGGAGGTGAGGGTGAAGGCTGAGGGTCTACCTGGGAGAGGGAGGTGAGGGTGAAGGCTGAAGGTCTACCCAGGGGAGGTGAGGGTGAAGGCTGAAGGTCTACCCGGGAGAGGGAGGTGAGGGCGAAGGCTGAAGTTCTACCCAGGGGGAGGGAGGTGAGGGTGAAGGCTGAAGGTCTACCTGGGAGAGGGAGGTGAGGGTGAAGGCTGAAGGTCTACCTGGGAGAGGGAGGTGAGGGCGAAGGCTGAAGGTCTACCCAGGGGGAGGGAGGTGAGGGTGAAGGCTGAAGGTCTACCCGGGGGAGGGAGGTGAGGGCGAAGGCTGAAGGTCTACCCGGGGGAGGGAGGTGAGGGCGAAGGCTGAAGGTCTACCCAGGGGGAGGGAGGTGAGGGCGAAGGCTGAAGGTCTACCCAGGGGAGGTGAGGGCGAAGGCTGAAGGTCTACCCGGGGGAGGGCGGGGGGTCAAGGGCGGAAAGAGAGGGCCAGGTAGGTCATGTAGACAGATCATGATCTGGAATGGAAACTTTTAGTGAGTGTACCCAGTGAATGTGGTATGGATGTACTTTATAATCTATACTTTGGTGACATATTTCTGGTCCTGTCTCCAAGGCCATGTTTGAGCTGGTGACGTCTGAGGCGTCCTACTACAAGAGCCTGGAGGTCCTGGAGACTCACTTCCTGCGGAACCCGGGGCTGGTCAACACTCTCAGCCAATCAGACATGCACTTCCTGTTTTCAAATATTGAAGAGGTGATGAAAGCCAGTGAAAGGTAAAACGATTATTCATTCTGTGGTTGCTTTGTTATTTGGTATAATTAGGCCCTAGCTGTAGATACTGTGCCTCCAACAATACGTCAAATACTGTATTTTAGAAATAGAATCGAGACGGCTTAGATCAGTGAACCATTAACTAGTTAACACCCTCAATAATTATGGTAACAATACTGTTTAACAAGCCATTAGGTGCGTTTGACATGGACTGCAGCTGCATGAAACGACCGGCGAGAGTAGCCGCTTGCAGTCGGGGAGGAGTTGAAAACGGCTCTGTGAAGTCGGACATTTCAGCTTCTCGTGGTTTGCTGCGCTGACGTCAGTCACGGCGCTGTTTGCTTACTTTACTCTATTTATAATTAAACGTAGTCTTTTCGTTAGTGAAGAAGCGGAGTAAAACCCTTTCTCCCATAAATGTTTAATTCAATTCAACTGTTTGGTCCGGATTTGAGCATTGGCGAAACTGAAGGTGTCCCATTAATACAAAACACACGTCAAAGTTGTCGTGTGTGAGACCCCGCATGTCGGGTCATGTCGAACGCACCTATTGATGCAACCCTTGTTTTGCTGTCCCTGTCTGATGATGTCACATCCTGCCAGGTTCCTGATGGACCTGGAGAACCGCATTGAGCAGTCGATCCAGATCTCCGACGTTTGTGACATCGTCTGCCTCCACGCCAGGGAGCACTTCCACGTGTTCATCGCCTACGTCATCAACCAGGTCTACCAGGAGAAGAACTACCGACGCATCCTGTGGGTGAAACACTGTCTCTTACTGATGATTTCAGCTTTGTCATCTCTCGTGGTTCATGGTGGTGGGGCTTTGAGCATATGGTTTGTCAGGCAAAGCCATTCTGAAATCAGCAATTTTACTAACCCTAACACAGAATTGTGTTTTTTCATGGTCAAGCCCATCAATTCTACTAACCACAGCTGTTACATGCCATATCTGGTTAACGGCTGACCACACAGACGTGACATGATATAGAACCAGACTAAAGCAATACAACGTTTATATTTCTGGGCCTAGTTTTACCACTGTAGAGTCAGACTGACAGCATTCCGGCTGTCTGTCTGCGGAACAGGACAGTCCACTGACAGACTTGTGTGACTGGCAGCTATGAGAACAATACAACCACACCCCTTTGCTATAATAACATGCCGCTCAGTCATGTGTTCATAAGGGCAAAGGTGTGTGTGAGAAAACAGAGTATTGTATGTCTTTGTGTGAGTGTGTGTGTTGCTGTGTCTGTGGTCTCGATGGTGAACAGGGCCAGCGTCTCTCCTCATCTCACCCTAACGTCCTCTCATGGAGAATGTGTGTGTGAGTTTGTGTGTGAGTGTGTGTGTGAGTGCACGCGAGTGTGTGTGTATGTAGGAAAGAGACACAGTGTGTAAATCGGGAGCAGTAGTGACCATAACATCCAAATCTCAGTGAGATCATGAGACTTTAACAGGGAAACTGTTAACATAGAGATCTCCCTGTCTGACTGGATGGCAGGTTCTAATGTAGAGATCTGACAGGATGGCAGGTTTTGTTGTTATTGTCAGTCTGTGATGTATGACAATCCTCTGACAGATGTACTGTCCATCTTCATGCCACGCAAGTGAGCAAACCCTTCCGAACCTGAGGGACTCTTAAGAGGTTTCTGCTGCGGTCATACCAGAGCAGATTACCGTCAAGCTGCACTGCAGCTCTGGGGAACAAACAAAGGCTATTGTTACGCTCTCCCCCTGGCCTCTATGCAAAACACTTTTATAAAATGTAAAAATGGACCACAGGATCAGGGTCCCCTGGTGGCTGGCTGACTGAACTGTCAGGAGAGGGAGACGCATAGACAGGTTGTGGTGGATGTTGGGTCATACAAACAAAGCCTCATGGTTTGAATGCTGATGTTTTATCCTACCTGTTATGAGAGTTAACTTTTCTTATTAGAATCTAACAGTCCTCTAAAGTCAGATAGAAAAGTTAGCTATACTTAATTGACTAAATCTGTTGACTGTTTTTGAAGGTGATTGTTGTAAACTGACCTGAGACGACTTGTTGTGAGGCACACTGACACAAGCTACGGTCACACCTAATAATCAATAATAATATTGATTAAGAAAATAAACTATGGGTTTAATATGACCTTCTATACATCCAGAATCTTAGTGGAAATCAAGCTGGCTCTGTGTAGAGACTACTCAACTGTGGTCTATGTTTGTAGAGATTATTTCACTGTGGTCTATGTTTATAGAGACTATTAAAATGTGGTATGTTTGTAGTACGTCTGTTTTCTGATGACAAATTTACCATTTACATTTTGTTATTGTTAGTTGAAGTGTTTTTTAATCCAAAGTGACGTGCAAATAGTGCAACAACATTTACTGTATGTGTTCACTGCTAACCTTCTGACAATCTTCACATGGTTTAATGTGTGGGCCCAGACAGGGAAACCAGGCGTTCCGTGAGACCATGGCTGGGCTGGAAAACCACTCCCGGGTCCGAGGCCTGTCCTTCACATCCTTCCTCATCCTCCCCTTCCAGAGGATCACCCGGCTCAAACTGCTGGTTCAGGTCAGTGAGTCAAACAGGAGCTGGTGGTTCAGGTCAGTGAGTCAAACAAGAGCTGGTGGTCCAGGTCAGTGAGTCAAACAGGAGCTGGTGGTTCAGGTCAGTGAGTCAAACAGGAGCTGCTGGTTCAGGTCAGTGAGTCAAACAGGAGCTGGTGGTTCAGGTCAGTGAGTCAAACAGGAGCTGGTGGTTCAGGTCAGTGAGTCAAACAGGAGCTGGTGGTTCAGGTCAGTAAGTCAAACAGGAGCTGGTGGTTCAGGTCAGTGAGTCAAACAGGAGCTGGTGGTTCAGGTCAGTGAGTCAAACAGGAGCTGGTGGTTCAGGTCAGTGAGTCAAACAGGAGCTGCTGGTTCAGGTCAGTGAGTCAAACAGGAGCTGGTGGTTCAGGTCAGTGAGTCAAACAGGAGCTGGTGGTTCAGGTCAGTAAGTCAAACAGGAGCTGCTGGTCCAGGTCAGTGAGTCAAACAGGAGCTGGTGGTTCAGGTCAGTGAGTCAAACAGGAGCTGGTGGTTCAGGTCAGTGAGTCAAACAGGAGCTGGTGGTTCAGGTCAGTGAGTCAAACAGGAGCTGGTGGTTCAGGTCAGTGAGTCAAACAGGAGCTGGTGGTTCAGGTCAGTGAGTCAAACAGGAGCTGGTGGTTCAGGTCAGTGAGTTAAACAGCCGCTCTGAACTTCCAGCATAGGAAGGGCTGTGTATAAAGTACATGTGTTATGACACGTTTGGTGTAATTGTCCATCTGAATCCCAAATTGCTGAAAGGAACAGCATAGTTCTCAGGTGATTCTGGTGAATCACCGGCATGGGTTGAAAGTTGTGACGGTGCAGTGAATCTGTTTGTTTTTACAGCCAGTCGTTGAGTGATGGCTGTGACGATGTCAAGGAAACACCCCAGCAGGGGACGGTATTATCAACGTCAGAGTTTGAGCGAGTCTTCTGTGTTGCTTCATAGAACATCCTGAAGAAAGCGGAGGAGAGCTCAGAGAGGGAGGCCAACGCCATCAAGGCTCACCAGCTGCTGGAGCAGGTAACCCTGGCCCTCATCCTAGCCCTCATCTTAGCCCTCCTCATCCTAGCCCTCATCTTAGCCCTCCTCATCCTAGCCCTCATCCTAGCCTTCCTCATCTTAGCCCTCATCCTAGCCCTCATCCTCATCTTAGCCCTCCTCATCCTAGCCCTCATCCTAGCCCTCCTCATCCTAGCCCTCATCCTCATCCTAGCCCTCATCCTAGCCCTCATCCTCATCTTAGCCCTCCTCATCCTAGCCCTCATCTTAGCCTTCCTCATCCTAGCCCTCATCCTAGCCTTCCTCATCTTAGCCCTCATCCTAGCCCTCATCCTCATCTTAGCCCTCCTCATCCTAGCCCTCATCCTAGCCCTCCTCATCCTAGCCCTCATCCTCATCCTAGCCCTCATCCTAGCCCTCATCCTCATCTTAGCCCTCCTCATCCTAGCCCTCATCTTAGCCCTCCTCATCCTAGCCCTCATCCTAGCCCTCCTCATCCTAGCCCTCATTCTTAACCCGGTAGCTTAACCCTAACCCTCATGCCTAGGAACATTCAGGGTGTGGTCGCTCACAAATGATCAACAACACAGTTGGTTCTGACAATGGCTGTCACACCTGTCTCTGACTCCCATGGAATGATACTGGATAGAAACCATCACCTGGCTCAATTCAATGGAATGTTGTTTCTAACTTGTACAGATCATTGTGGGGTTTGGTTTTGAAACTTGGAACTGCTTAAGATTATTTTTGACAACACTCTAAATTAAGGTTACATTAGCTACCATTTAACTGTATGGCAACACTTTACATTAAGGCAACATTAACCACCATTGTAAGCACATAGCATAACTTTATATAAAGGTTACATTACTTGCATTTACATTTATTCATTCAGCAGACGCTTTCATCCAAAGCGACTTCCAAGAGAGAGTTTTACAAAGTGCATAGGTCACTGATAATAACAACAAGATAGCCCCAAAAACATTGCGGGTAGCCAAAACATGAAGCACATATTGTGAACAACCAAAATAAGTGCCAAAGGGAAGAACCATAAGAGCATGTAGTTAAACAAGTTACAATTAAACAACATGAATTGCTACAAGTGCAAGTGTACCTGTAAAAAAGCAAGCAGCAGTAAAAAATATTTCACAGCGAGTACAACAATTTAAATCAGTTTAAATCAACAAGAGCAACAAGTGCTAAGCAAGAGTCATTGTGATCCTTGAGGAAACTAACATCGGGTCCAGCAAACCATTCCTAAGTACCGTTGTACTCCCGGAACAATTGTGTCTTGAGCCTTTTCTCGAAGGTGGGGAGACAGTCAGTGTCTCTGATGGAGGTGGGCAGTTGATTCCACCACTGGGGGGCCAGACGGGAGAAGAGCTTGTGTTGGGACCGGGCGGTCTTGAACGGTGGGACCACCAGGTGTTCTGAATCCCACCATGCATAACCCGCCCTCTTCAGAGGCCTACCTGATCTACAATCTACCCCAGGGGCGGTTTTAGGCACGGGCAGACCGGGGGGGCATTTTCTCATGTCACGTGGGGGGCGCTGAAGCATTTAAAAAAAAAGAAATCTCTGCGCGGTTTTCTCTTATCGATCATTTCAGTTTGTGGGGAATTGGCATATTGGCGCCCTCTTCAGGCAGCTGCAGGCACCCCTGCTTGCCGTGCAGCAGTTTTGTGTTCGTATGTCGCAGCCAGGTAGTAGCAGTGCTCGTTCTGGGGGCTCTCGGGGGATTTCTTTCTCCCGGGAGGGGGGGGGGGGTGCAAGTGATAAACTTGCCCTGGGCGCGCAATGTGCCAGAACCGCCACTGATCTACCCAGACGCTCCCATGTTACCCCGCTCCTCATCTCCCTCCACTGGCTACCCATCACGGCCCTCATCAGATTCAAAACCCTGGTACTGACCTTCCGAGCAGTGAACGGGACTGCACCGACTACATCAAGTCTCTCCTGCAGCCTTACACCCCCACCCGCCACCTACGGTCTTCTTCAGACAACCGCCTGGTGGCCCCACCGTTCAAGATCGCCCGTTCCCAAGACAAGCTCTTCTCCTGTCTGGCCTCCCAGTGGTGGAATCAACTCCCCTCCTCCATCACAGACTGTCTCCACCTTCAAGAAAAGGCTCAAGACGCACTTGTTCCAGGAGTACAGCGGCACTTAGGAATGCTTGGCTGGACCTGAAGAAGGGTGGAGAAGGTAGAAAAATGTTGTGAGGGTTTGAAGCAAAGTTAATTTTGTTCAGAAAGTTACTTACATACAAACGTGTCAGAAGGCCCAGTGTGGGGGAGGGTGAGGATATTGTGAAGGGGGAGTTGAAGGTTGTGTTAACAAAACAAGATCAATATTAGCCTCCACTTACCTCTGGAAAGCCCAACCTCTCCCATACCAAGTTTCACTTATGCAAAATATTATACCTCTATACCCTTGTTACCATATGTATTGCTATGTAGTTTATTTTAGTGAAGCTTCTTATTGCTTTTTTAATTTTAAGGATACACAAATAACTACAACATTCATTATAATTCTTATTTGAAGATTGTCTGCAGATAGTTGTTCAACATGGCAGGTGTTGCCTCTGTGTCAGTACAAGGTTTTATGATGCAGAACTGTGTTCTGTAAAGCTGTTTCTGCCCCTGTGTCAGTTCTGGGCTGTTTCTGCCCCTGTGTCAGTTCTGGGCTGTTTCTGCCCCTGTGTCAGTTCTGGGCTGTTTCTGCCCCTGTGTCAGTACAGGGTTTTTTCTGTGTTTCTCAGATTGTGAAGGAGTGTAACGAGGGTGTGAGGAAGATGAGTCGCACCGAGGAACTCATCAGCATCGAGAAAACACTGGAGTTCAAATCCAAGGTACTGTAAAACACTAAATGTTTTATTCAGCAAATAGTCAGTGACAATAAAATGCTTAAGACAAGACTACGGTCAACGAGGTAGCAGCAATTAAAGAAATAAGCAAAATAAAACAGAAATAAGCAAAAATAGAGCTGCAAGCAGCGATGCAGGTTCCTCTTCAAAATAAAATGTACATTGTAGAAGGTCAAGAGTTGGACAACAACAGAACTAAATGTATTCATGCGTGGCAAACAACAACAGGCTGCATGGAGATTCAAACTCAAGAGCATATGGTTGCTAGTCAGAGCATGTGGTTGCTAGTCAGAGCATGTGGTTGCTAGTCAGAGCATGTGGTTGCTAGTCAGAGCATGTGGTTGCTAGTCAGGGCATGTGGTTGCTAGTCAGAGCATGTGGTTGCTAGTCAGCCTCTCTATCCTCTCTGCTACACATCAACTATTTCGTTTTTATGAATAGAAAGGGAAGAGTATTAGCTTTGGTCAGCTTTTGGACAAAGTTTAAACAGCTGTAATTCCATCATATTTTGACTTACCAAGTTGAAATGGTGCATGGTACTTCAGAGGGATGTCATATTGAAGCCAATGAGGTTTGGAAACCGTTTGGAAACCGGCGTATGTGGGCCATTAGCGGTCTGGGAGTAGTGATTGACCTGTTGTATCATTGAGCCAAATTTGAAAACATGCTTTCTATACATGCTGCCTAGTCTTTCCCTGAGACAGAGAGACGTGACAGTATGACATGACAGTATGACGTGACAGAGAGACGTGACAGAGAGACGTGACAGCATGATGTTACAGTATGACGTGACAGAGACATGTGACAGTATGACGTGACAGTATGACGTGACAGAGAGACATGACAGCATGACGTGACAGTATGACGTGACAGCATGACGTTACAGTATGATGTGACAGTATGACGTGACAGAGAGACGTGACAGTATGATGTGACAATATGACGTGACAGTATGACATGACAGAGACATGTGACAGTATGATGTGACAGAGAGACGTGACAGTATGATGTGACAGAGAAACGTGACAGTATGACGTGACAGTATGACGTGACAGTATGACGTGACAGAGACATGTGACAGTATGACATGACAGTATGACATGACAGTATGACATGACAGTATGACGTGACAGTATGACGTGACAGTATGACGTGACAGAGACATGTGACAGTATGACATGACAGTATGACGTGACAGAGACATGTGATAGTATGACATGACAGTATGACGTGACAGCATGACGTGACAGTATGACGTGACAGTATGACGTGACAGCATGACGTGACAGTATGATGTGACAGCATGACGTGACAGTATGACATGACAGTATGACATGACAGTATGACGTGACAGTATGACGTGACAGTATGACGTGACAGAGACATGTGACAGTATGACATGACAGTATGACGTGACAGAGACATGTGACAGTATGACGTGACAGTATGACGTGACAGTGTGACATGACAGTATGACGTGACAGTATGACGTGACAGTATGACATGACAGTATGATGTGACAGTATGACGTGACAGCATGACGTGACAGCATGACATGACAGTATGACATGACAGTATGACGTGACTGCATGACGTGACAGTATGACGTGACAGTATGACGTGACAGCATGACGTGACAGTATGATGTGACAGAGACATGTGACAGTATGACGTGACAGAGACATGTGACAGTATGACATGACAGTATGACGTGACAGAGACATGTGACAGTATGACGTGACAGTATGAAGTGACAGTATGACATGACAGTATGACGTGACAGTATGACATGACAGTATGATGTGACAGTATGACGTGACAGCATGACGTGACAGCATGACATGACAGTATGACATGACAGTATGACGTGACAGAGACATGTGACAGTATGACGTGACAGAGACATGTGATAGTATGACATGACAGTATGACGTGACAGAGACATGTGATAGTATGACATGACAGTATGACGTGACAGCATGACGTGACAGCATGACGTGACAGTATGACGTGACAGTATGACGTGACAGTATGACATGACAGTATGACGTGACAGTATGACGTGACAGTATGACGTGACAGTATGACGTGACAGAGACATGTGACAGAGACATGTGACAGTATGACATGACAGTATGACATGACAGTATGACGTGACAGAGACATGTGACAGTATGACGTGACAGTATGAAGTGACAGTATGATGTGACAGTATGACGTGACAGCATGACATGACAGTATGACATGACAGAGACATGTGACAGTTTGACGTGACAGTATGACGTGACAGTATGACGTGACATTATGACGTGACAGTATGGCATGACAGTATGACGTGACAGCATGACGTGACAGTATGACATGACAGTATGACATGACAGTATGACATGACAGTATGACGTGACAGAGACATGTGACAGTATGACGTGACAGTATGACGTGCAGGGATCGAGTTCATGCCAGGGTGGGGTGTGGGGGTAACATAACACACTCAGTCACACAGACAGTTCTGAGCACATAGAGTAGAACTGCATCCACCCTGACTAAAATTAGTTGACCAAAACATTACCAGTACTAAGAACAAACCTTTCAGAAGAAATCATTGGGCAGTAAATATGTCTTTGGTGTGCTAACATCAGGGTTCTCAAACTTCTATATATCAAATTCAAGAGCTTCTCAGTGTCTCAAAATCCCAGGACTGGACAGACACACTTAATATTGCTAGTTTACGTACCCTTAGTAGAGTTAGACCTCATATTTAAATTGTTAAGATTCCTATATGTTTAATGTATGCACCTTCCTGGCCAAAGCTAATTCCTTGTCTGTGCAAACTTTCATGGAAATTCCAACCCATTCAGATTCTGATTAACACACATGCACAGACTCACACACAGATATTTTTCAAAATGATGATCACATTTGAAACTGCAGAATTGAAACCTTCTCTCATTCATTCATTCATTCATTTATTAATTCATTCTTTCATTTGCTCATGTATAAAACATCTTAAAACAATGAAAGAACAGAATCACGAGAAGCTCCTTTAGTCATATTTCTACAAAATATTGAACTGAAACTTGACCTTTTCACAACAATAGTGACCAACATGAAGTTTAGTCAATATCTTCAAAAGTATAATAACATCAACACATCACATCAACTATTTCGTTTTTATGAATAGAAAGGGAAGAGTATTAGCTTTGGTCATCTTTTGGACAAAGTTTAAACAGCTGTAATTCCATCATATTTTGACTTACCAAGTTGAAATGGTGCATGGTACTTCAGACACACATTCAGGGCCACACATTTAAACAATCAACAAGAAACAAAATGTTCTAATGTTTCTAGATTATTTTTAAGATATGAACATAATGTACTTCTTTGTTGTTGACTTGATTGATCAAAAGGTAAAGAATATAGAATTTCAAAATAACTCTGAATACACTGTTGTTTATTTTCAAATTCACACAATTCCAAGAGCACTGTGAACCACGAGTACAGCTCTAACCTGTTATCCTTACAGTTGTACACCTGATCAAGTTTTTATTCAACCTTTGACCTCCTCAGTCTGTGCCTGTCATCTCCCACTCTCGTTGGCTGCTGAAGAAAGGCGAGGTTCAGCAGATGACCGGCCCCAAGAGCACTAGGACCATGCGGAGCCGCAAGCTGTATCAGCCCCTGTACCTCTTCCTGTTCAACAACCTGCTGCTCGTCACCAAGCGCAGCTCCAGGTCAGCTTCACAGTCTATCCCACAATGCAGTGCAACCACAGGAAGTCACCCCACAATCACAGACAAGATGACAGAATGATCAAAGACTGGAAGCTCAAGACTTCTTTGTAAAACAACAACAACACAGTCTCTGGTTTGTGACTTTGTATCACAGAGCTTTGTTAAGATACTAATATTGGTTACTTGTGTGGGGGTGTGGCTGTCTGATGTGTGTGTATGGTGTGTGTATGGTGTGTTTCCCATGGTAGTGGGGACAGGTTCCAGGTGCTGGACTCCTGTCCGCGGGCCATGCTGAGGACGGAGGACCTGGAGGACCAGGGACAGCTGCTGGCCAGTGTCTTCACCCTCAAGCTGCTGGAGAACCAGGAAGACCGGCAGGTCAGCTACATGCTCAAGACCAGCAGCATGTAAGCTCTCGCCTGCTGGCTTCAGAACCAACACCTAAAACAACTAACAACTGAGTTAACAACTGCAAAACCAGTTTTTGTAACCAATGTGTTCCTCTCTGCCATGATGATGCTGTTGGCAGGAGCGACAAGCTGCGATGGATCTGTGCTCTCACTCCTAACAGACGCACACGCTTCACATCCACCAGCACCCACCAGGCTGGTGAGCTCATGCCGCTCTGATGATACACACACACGTTCATAATGTCAGTGCTAAACCTTGGAGAACTCCGTCTAACCTACAGGCCTTCCCTCTGGTCCTCTCAGACTCTCCCCAGGTGCAGTGTATTCAGTCCTACATGTCCCAGGAGCCTGACGAGCTCTCTATAGAGATGGCAGATGTCCTAAACATCCTGGAGAGGACGGTCGATGGTAAGAGAGGAGAGCTACTTCATCTCATGAGCAGGATCTCTGACACTCAACAGATTTTCTCCGCTTTGTTGGTCCTTTTTACATTTATGCATTTTAGCATTTTTCATTGCACACACTCCTTTTGTCCTTCCTGCACTCTCCTCCCTCTCTACCTCTCCTTGCTCTCCCTCCTCCCCCCAGGCTGGATGATGGGAGAGCGGCTCCACGATGGTGAGCGGGGCTGGTTCCCCAGCCGTGTGGTGGAGGAGATCCAGAACCAAGAGGTCCGAGCCCAGAACCTGCGCGAGTGCCAGCGGATCCACCAGGCTCAGGGGGGCTCCTCCTCCGGACCCAGGGGGGGCTCCAGGGGGGCTTCCAGGGGGGGCAGGCGCACTCCCAAAGTCTCCAACTTCTTTGGTACTTGGACAGACCAGCCGGAAGACGAGCAGTGAACCTCCAGACCACAAAGCCAGGGTGGTTGTGTGGTTAGACAGGGATGTGGTTTGATTCAGGGATTGCACCGACACATGTATTGTGCATCTGATTTTGTGCATTATGCCGTGCTGGGCTTGCTGGTTCAGAGCACTTACAAACCTGCATGCCTAATATAAACTTCCTCTGAAATGTTCTGGGACTGAATTATACTGCGACCCAGACCAGACCCAGGCTGGTGATAATCTACGCATGAGAGAACCAGCCTGTTTGCATGGAGAGCATGTGAATGTACTGTAACCAGCCTGTTCTCATGGCTAGGTATGGGTTAGCCTTCACCCTGTAACCACACCTGCTGCATAGTCTAGTACTTCGGAAGCGCATCGTTAGAGAAGCAAATCGCCCTCAACAATGACTTGACAAATCCACACTTTTGTAAAGAGAGACCTGTCTGTACAGAATGAACAAAACTAAAAAGCTAAATATAAGCCACCCAGTCAAGAATGGAAATCAACCATGAATGTATCAAGAATCTGTATATAAAGAACGTATAATTATGAAAGAAGGAAGGTGCTAACTTTTGCTCGAGGGTAGAATTAAGAATTTCAGGACTTTCACACGTGTATTTTGGAGTTAGGTCCCTTGCTAACACACACATGTGCAACAATCTTGCTTGACCAGTCCATCACCAAAACAAAAGCATGTGGAACACCCGAACAGAATGTGCCAGAACACCAACCAAACCGGCACATAATACGCGTGTGTGTTGTGTTTAAGTTATGTACATGTTTATATTGTCAACCTTAACAATGTTTAATGAAGAAATAATTATTACAGAATTACTGTCTCATTTCATTTTGTAAGATGTAATTGTAATTTATTGTTTATAAAAATAGATCTGAAATGAATTACTGTTGTTGTAACTGGGTTCAAACTGGTTTGACAGGTAGCTAACTTTAAGCACAGTTTTCCCAGCAATTGTGTTGATCTTGGAACATCTGTGTGAAAATCAAATAAACTGTGAGAAAGACAACTGAACTCTTCATGTCTATGACATGAGGGAGTTTACCATGCAGGATTAGTACATGCGTTTGTTTACCAAGCTGTTTCTGATTGATTCCCACAACAGATGATTCAGGTGGACGGGGCTTTAAGGACCTGTCAACAGTGACCAGAGAACCATCGCTCTAAACTTCTACCTCCCCCTCATGTACAAATACTCTCCTTAGTGTACAAGCAGAATTATTGCATCAGGTCAAGTAGCTTACTTTGTGAATACCACCCCAAAAAATCTCTGATCTTATCTCATAAACACAGAATATAAAAGTCTACAACAAAAACATTGTCTGAAAACCAAACCTCTACAGTGACCCCCTTGCAAAATGGATCACTTCCCCACTGGCCTAACTGACATACCGTCCCCAGCGGACTTAAACGTCGCCCTGCCATTCGCTGTCTATTTTAGTGACTGATCAAAATAGCACTGAGTCTCCTCAGTTCTGGTCAGCAGACAGGGTTTGGGTGTTGGTGTCTGGGCATGTGAGAGAGTGTGTGTGTGTGTTTCAGCTAGTGAGTGTGGGACAGTTGTTGGGAGGTGCTTTGGGTTGTGTTGAGGTGAAGTGCGTGCCAAGATGTCTGGAGATGAGGACAGCTCTGACCAAGGCTTCAGCAGCACGATGGACAGGTGATGCCGGGGTTGGAGTTAGGGTTAGGGCTAGCGTTAAGTGATACAGGGGCTGGAGTTAGGGTTAGGGCTAGCGTTAGGTGATACAGGGGCTGGAGTTAGGGTTAGGGCAAGCGTTAGGTGATGCAGGGGCTGGAGTTAGGGTTAGGGCTAGCGTTAGGTGATGCAGGGGCTGGAGTTAGGGTTAGGGCTAGCGTTAGGTGATGCAGGGGCTGGAGTTAGGGTTAGGGCTAGCGTTAGGTGATGCAGGGGCTGGAGTTAGGGTTAGGGTTAGCGTTAGGTGATGCAGGGGCTGGAGTTAGGGTTAGGGCTAGCGTTGGGTGATGCAGGGGCTGGAGTTAGGGTTAGGGCTAGCGTTAGGTGATGCAGGGGCTGGAGTTAGGGTTAGGGCAAGCGTTAGGTGATGCAGGGGCTGGAGTTAGGGTTAGGGCTAGCGTTAGGTGATGCAGGGGCTGGAGTTAGACAGCAGCACAGTCTCTGTGACTGGACAAGACTGATTGTGACGGTCTGAACCCTCCAGGCTGGAGCGGAGGCTTAACAACATCAGCTGTCATTTCGAGGAGATGGACGAGGCGGGGAGTCTCCTGCTGGAGCGACTGGAGCGCCACAGACAGGCCCAGCATGACCAGAGACAGGCCCAGCATGACCAGAGACAGGCCCAGAAGGACCATGCGTGGGCAGTACTCTTACAGGACAGGTGAGCTGGTTTGGGGAGTTTTTTTCTTCATTTTTGAAGGTTTAGGTCAGTTACAGGCTGTGGGCATCTGTGAAGCTGTCTATGACATTGCTTGTCAGAAAGGGCTGAAGGAAATAACATTAGATTTGTGGAAAGGTCAGTGTTACTGTTAATGTTATTGATCTCTGTCCTGTGCACCAAGCCTGTCTCCAGACGAGGTACGCCTTCTCTTCAGCTACGTGTCCGATACACTGCTCCGCTGCAGTGTAGTAGAGTGTACCCGCAGAGGGTAGTAACTGATGCATTTTTTTTATGATTGTGGAGGAGAACCGTGCTTAAACATGAAGTAAATTGTAGTAGATGTGTGTGTAATGTAAAATATCAGTCAAATAAAATCAACACGTTATGTTTAACCCTTGTGTTGTCTTGGGGGTCAAAAATGACCCGTCACTATGTTTATCAGCATAGAAAACCCCCTAAATGTTATATAATTAATGACGTTTCCCTATTGACCCCAACATTAGAAGAAGTGAAACATTGTCTTTGTTCACATTTCCATGAAAGCTGTACACCACTAGGGTACAAAGATTGTCTTAGGGGTCATTTTTGACCCGGCAGTTATAAAACCATTATACACACCACAAAAAAAAGAAAATTGACACACATACACATACACACACATACACTCACACACATACAATAAGATAATTACATTATTTGTGCTACTGATTGAACTCAGACAAAGCTAAAACTTCCGTGTGCAGGTGCAGCATCTCCCCTCCCTACATGACTCAAGCTCACAGACGAAAAAACAATTTCAGACAAACTAAACCAAATTTCAGACTAAATACAAATGTCTTCAAAGCATTGTTTCCTGATGGGGAATGCAGTCAGAGGCTACAAAGGTCCTGCAAATGACAGTTCCCCCAGTATTCTTTGCTGAAGCCATGACTTACATTTCAGTGCCCAACAGGGTTAGGGTCTCAGCTCTCAGATCTACAGGTTGTAGATCTGATATTTTCAGATGTCCAGAAGGAACAAGAGTACAATGATTTAGAAGAGGAGGTATCTGAAGAAGAACATGGGGAATAATACAACCCGGAGCATGAAGCAATAATACACCTCTACTTTAGTAAAGAAAACAGTTATGACAGGTCTGCTGTAATAAAAACGAATAGTTGTCCACTGATTAAATGTAGTCTTTCTGTAATTTGAAGAGGTAAAACCTGCATATTCACAAATGTTATGAAGAAGTATAGGTTGTTTCTTCATGCAAAATAGATTAGGAGTTTAAAATTCAATAAAGCTGCTTTATTTTAGGGTTTTGGTGAAGGTGGGTCATTTTTTACCCTTAGGACAAGGGGAGTGTACAGAATGTTAAGACAACACTGGGGTTAAAACGACAGTTTTTACGTAAAAAAACGCACAGTTTAGCACCATAGCAAAATGGCCGGTTAGCTCAGTTGGTTAGAGCGTGGTGCTAATAACGCCAAGGTCGCGGGTTCGATCCCCGTACTGGCCAATATTTTATGCTGAATCAGTAACATTTTACCTCAGTTTGATGCAACTCAAACCTATTGATAGGTTACCGTACCGCAGCATTTACAAATAAATCATACATACAAGTTTATAATATAAACCACTCAGTAACAACGCTATACCTTAAGCTTAAACTTCATCACAAGATTAAAAAGGGCGGGCTCGTCCGGGATTTGAACCCGGGACCTCTCGCACCCAAAGCGAGAATCATACCCCTAGACCAACGAGCCGACATGACGGATCAGTATTCTACAGATATCAAAATGTTTGCCTCGTCTCCTGTAGACCGATTGAGTAGGGCTGGCAACTTTTCCCAAAACCTTGGCGTGAGATTTGGTAGCAACCCCCCCCCCCCCGGGGCGACCCTTCGCGAGCTTCACGCTCACCGAAGGCGAGTTTACACGGCTGTTTGCGCTTCAATGTTGCTTCACCCGGTTACCTGCGCGTCGTCCGTTACTGGTTATAACGTTAGCTTGGAACATTCACGTTAGTACTTTTTACTTTTGTCTTTTAAAGGTAAAATCTGGAACTTGATTCATTGCCTGATCTCTTTCTTGGTTGTTTAGAATACTTCTGCCTAGCCCGGTTGAAAACTATAGTAACAAACTAACTACAATAACTATGGTAACTAACTAACTACAGAAACTACGGACTGCACGCAGGTAGGTACAGTAGGTTGACAGACAGGTAGCCCGTCCAATCATTAGTCTCGGAACAGTGTTGATGATTTGTCGCATTTATTACAATCCTGCGACACCCACAGATGTCGGATTGGTTTCGTATTACCGTCAAACCTTTAGATGTATTGGTTTGCTTAAGATGTGAGTTTTAGCTAGGCAAATATGACAAAAAGTGCTTCTCAACAACTGCCTATACACCATCTTAAACTTTAAAGAAGAAAGTTTATACATTCCATTCATTTAGTCTTTTTTCGTCTATTTATGAGCAGACCTCGTGGCGCAACGGTAGCGCGTCTGACTCCAGATCAGAAGGTTGCGTGTTCAAATCACGTCGGGGTCAATGGTTTTGACTGAATATAAACAATCAAATCATCCTTTGTTGTTATAGCCCTTTTTACAAGCAATGTCACAGACGTATTCACACATGTTTTAATTGTATGCCAGCCTACCTATACCCTCAAGGATGACAAACTATGTAGACACATTGACTTCTGCTTTCCCATCAACATCATCATTCTGTGTGGTTGCTTTACCTGCATAGGCTATTATTTAGTAATTGTATCGTTTTAACGTGGTAAAGTGATATTTAACAAGATGTTTACAAAATTGATACTGTCACCGCAGTACATCAATATAAAATTGTAAAAGTGGGGCTCGTCCGGGATTTGAACCCGGGACCTCTCGCACCCTAAGCGAGAATCATACCCCTAGACCAACGAGCCAATACGATATCTTGAGAAATTAGATTTTAAGGTATTGTCGTCATACTCAATAATTCATGAGGAGTGAAATGTTTTGATGATTAATTACATTAATTGATTTAATTTGATGACTTGTGTTCTTGTTAAATACACGCTGTGTATGCAAGATTGGCAGCTCAACATGACGTTAAGGTAACAACTTGAATGTTCCCAAGGAGACCGCTCGAGATTCCAAATCAGAAATTGTAAGCTGTCCTTTTTTTTTGTAAAGCCCATAGGTCACGGAGGGTGTTGTATTATTGGGTGTGCTCATCCCTTCGGCGATCACAACCATTACTCTCTCTCATATATATTTATTATTTATTACTATTTTCCCACCCCTAAAAAAACTTGAATATTTGCACTACATAGACAACGTCGGTATCAAAATGTTCGTCTTGGTCCCGATTGAGTTGCTTGTATTCGCGCGAACATTCCGTTAAGTTTTTGTGGCAAAAACTGCCTCGTGTGGCCAAAGGGCACTCAGTGCTAGCCTAACGTCACAACGTCAGCACTAGTGCAAACACTGCAAACGTTAATCATATTCTCATGTAGGCCTATATGTAAGTTAGTGCATGTAAACCAGCACAACTACATACAAATGGGTTCCCTTTGTTTTTTTTGGTGAGCAGTCTCACGATTCCTGCTTACCCGGCGTCATGGAGCCGACCAGGTAGTTATTTAGCACTAGCGTTGTTACCTATACCTACAGCAACCAATGCAATCATTCCCCAGAAATTGTACCGTCTCGTTTACAGTACCTTTGATTGAGCAGCAAGTTGTCCAAAGCACCGGGTCTACCAACGATTGGAGTGGATACTATAGATCAGTGGTTGTCAACTGGTCTAACCTCAGGATGTTTTCTGATTGGCATTTAACGCTGTATAACTCAAGACAACTATCATCTGCCAAATTAATACGTGTAAATGTAAATCTCAGTATGCCTGCGCCTCGTCCATTAATTGTATAAAGCAGGACAAGTTATCTCTTACTTCTTAGCGTGAGAAATGATTAAATTGGGTTATGGGTAGTGGCGGTTCTATACTGGGGCGTATAGCGGCCAGTGCCCCTGTAAAAATATCGCTGACCCCCCCCCCCCCCCCCCTTTGGCCCTCCTGAGCAGGTTGAATAATATATATATATATATATATATATATA
This sequence comes from Hypomesus transpacificus, assembly GCF_021917145.1. Taxonomy (NCBI): domain Eukaryota; kingdom Metazoa; phylum Chordata; class Actinopteri; order Osmeriformes; family Osmeridae; genus Hypomesus; species Hypomesus transpacificus. The sequence goes on along the minus strand of NC_061074.1, from coordinate 9,420,865 downwards.
TATATATATTATTATTTTTATATATTATTATTTATTTATTTTCAGGGGTTCATGCCCACCTTTTGCAGCAATGGCCTACTGTATGTCAAATTTTTGATGGCCCTACCTTATTGTTTCAATTGAAACTCTTTATGTACAAAATGAAAGTTTCTATGATTTTAATGTAAAGCAACATTTTAGTGTTTAATATTTAAATATAATTTGTGTCCGTTTTTTAATGTGCTCCTCTGATTAAACACTGGCCCCACCTTGGCCCCACCTTGGCCCCACCTCGGCCCCACCTTGGCCCCACCTTGGCCCCACCTTGGCCCCACCTTGGCCCCACCTTGGCCCCCCCAGTAAATGTTGTCTAGAACCGCCACAGAATACAAGGTATCGCGACTTGAGAGCCCTGATAATTTCATAAATAATTTCATATATTTCAATCATTTCCTAGAATGCGGGCGGCACTGTGTGAACCTACGCACTATTCAAAATTAAAGCGCACCATCGGAAGTTCAGTAACTTATCAAAATAAAAGTTAGACTTTTTGAGGGAGCCGAAGAATACGTCCGGGTCTTGACCCACCAGTTCAGAAACATGGCTATAGACAACCCATATAGTGAGCAGCACTTCAAGTTTCCTTTTGGCTACCTAGTTGAGGTATGAACGAACTATTGCTTCTTAGACAACAGCTCAATTGAAATGCCTGTATTTCCAGCAAAGTTTCCAGCCAGTTTTACCAAAATAAATGTAAGCTTATTTAAGTTTTTGGGGGCATATTCTCAGTTATCAGATGGTACTGTTTGAATCACAATCCCAGCTAAGATACTGCCAGACGCCCTAAGTGGCTACTTTGTTTGAACCAGCTTGTTTCAAAGGGGTTTCTTTATTAATGAAATGCAATGTGAGTACTAGTAAATGCTTTACAATATCAGTAGAAGGGGAATATTAAGTCACAATATAGTTTATGACAATTTTTACACAGGAGTGCCCTTTTTTCGCCCAGTTGTACCCTCTCTGGTTTACTGAAATTAAGAATTTCCTTGGCTGCCACACTCGGTAAAGCCAGGACCCTCCACTGTCTCAGCATCAGTTCCTCTGCTGAACGACAGGGGGCAGTGTGGTATAACAGAAACAACTTTTGAAGCAGAAAAAACATGTCCGTCTCTTAGAACATGTTTAGAAAATATCCTTTATTACTTATAATGTACACTGTACAATCCATTGTAATATTATGATACAACAAGATTTCGCTTCCTAAAATCTCACATCCGACAACAAGTTATTTCCTCAGTCTCTCATTTTTAAACTTTCATATGTTTTTACCCTTTCAGTTTTTAGAATCCATTTGAATCCAACAGTGATTCAGTATACATATACCAAACGATGACTATAAAACATGTGTTATCACATTCTTCTATCTCAGCTTTATAATCAACACTACAGGGACCTCTCCTCATGGTAGTGTCTCACTCATTTAAACGGTCAAGTGATCTTAAACTAATCATTTGTGGATATAAAAACTGATTTTAGATTACTTACAAAAAATTAAATACAAAAAACCCCACCTAACTCACTATCATGGCAATGTTCTATTCAATCAATCATTTATAAATCAATCAATTAATCAATCAATTAATCAACAGAGATGAAGTGGTATTTGTGATTGTTCTCCTTCTGCAGTGTTGACTATCTAGCATGTGCAGCAAATGTCTGAATCAGGGTGACAGGAGACACCACGTCCTAGTGCAGCTGGTCTAAAGGACTTAGCAGCACTGCGCTGGTGGAAGGAGGCCTCACCCTCTGAATCCATCTCAGGTAGAGATGAGTCCCAGTGGTGATCAGAGGAGGGCTGGTCCCTTAGGCCCCAGGGTAAATGCTCCAGGGTAAATGCTCCAGGGTAAATGCCCTACTGTGTGGATGTGGATTTAGTCAAGCTGGCTCCCCATGTTGGTTTGTGTTGTTGTCATGGTGAGTTGCTCATAATGCCGCCCTCCACTTCCACTACCCCCACTTCCACCCCCTCCACCCCACCTCCACTATCCCCCACCTCCACTACCCCCCACCCCACCTCCACTACCCCCCACCTCCACTATCCCCCACCTCCACTACCCCCCACCCCACCTCCACTACCCCCCACCTCCACTATCCCCCACCTCCACTACCCCCCACCCCACCTCCACTACCCCCCACCTCCACTATCCCCCACCTCCACTACCCCCCACCCCACCTCCACTACCCCCCACCCCACCTCCACTACCCCCCACCTCCACTATCCCCCACCTCCACTACCCCCCACCCCACCTCCACCCCACCTCCACTACCCCCCACCCCACCTCCACCCCACCTCCCCCACTCCCCACCCCACCTCCACTACCCCCCACCCCATCCCCCCCCCACCTCCACCCCACCTCCACCACTCCCCACCCCACCTCCACTATCCCCCACCTCCATTACCCCCCACCCCACCTCCACCCCACCTCCACTATCCCCCACCTCCATTACCCCCCACCCCACCTCCACCCCACCTCCACTATCCCCCACCTCCATTACCCCCCACCCCACCTCCACCCCACCTCCACTAACCCCCCACAACCTCACCTCCTCACCCCTCCAACCCCCCCTCCTCACTCCACATCCTAACCTTCCTACCTCTACCCCATCTCTATTCCCCCCCCTCTACTCCATCCTGTCATTACCATCCCCATTGATCTGCACCACACACTCCTTATCCAGGGGCTCTTTGGAGTGGGTGGTGTCAAAGTGCTGAGTGCTTAACTTGTACCTGCCCAGGCCGTCCAGCCCTGCGGCCGGCACAAAGCAGCGCTCCAGCTGGATCTCCTGCCGCAAGTACGACGTCCTCTTCTGGCAGGTGTCCCCGGTGCCCTCCTGGGACGCAGAGAGGAAGACCACCAGCTCGAAGTGTCCAGCGCGGCCCTCGCGCAGGGCGGGGTATAGTGGACTGGGACGCTCCAGGAGGTGGTAGAAGGTGAGGGGGAAGATGAAGAAGGGGCAGGGCTGCGAGCCCAGATGGTCCAGCTGGAAGTCTAGCGCTGTCTGGTGCAGGGCCTGGCCGTCGCGCTCCTCGTACAGCACGGCACTCACCTTCACCTGCACCAGGGGGCGTCGCAGCAGGTTGGCGGCGCGGAACATGAGGCAAGGCTGGCCCAGGTGCTGGCCCACCACAGCCTGAGGGCTGAACTGAATAGCACCTGCCCGCTTCTGGGGGCGGGCGATCTTTGCTACAAAGGCGCCTGGAGGTAGGAGATGGTGGAGAAGGGTGGGAGGAGGAGGGTGGAGAGGAGGAAGATAAGTGAATGACAGGATGTCTACAGGCTACAAGCACATGTTTCTTTCTTCGCCTATGATTCTAGATCATAATTTTAAGCTTTGGATTCAGTGTCATAATTAACAATAACTCACTCATATGTATCTTTCTGATAAGCATTTAACATTAAATTAATATAAAATATTTGACAATTTACCAATGTTTGAATATTACATTACTCTTTAAAAATGAACCCTTTCCCATTTCCTACAGTGAAAATCTCTATAGGGTTGGAGGCTGGACCCTCCTGTTCCCCACCTGTGATGAAAGCCTCCAGCATGAGTCCCAGCAGCATCTGCACGGCCAGCAGCACGATGGCGCTGGGACAGTCTCCACTGGGAAACATGGTCCCGTAGCCGATGGTTAACTGTGTCTCCAGCGAGAAGGAGAAGGCTGCTGTGAAGGAGGTGATGTGTTTGACACACACCACATGGCCCTCGGGCGGAGCGTCATGGTCCTCCACCTCCAGGTCTCCGTTCAGGTGAGCCAGCAGGTACCACAAGCAGGCAAACAGCAGCCAGTGGGCCAGGAAGGAGGTACAGAAGGCCAGGAGGACCCATCGCCAGCGCAGGCTGAGCAGGGAGCCCCACAGGTCCTGCAGGGCCAGCAGGCAGGCAGAGGCCCCGGCCCAGGGCCCAGGAAGGGGCGCGGGGGGGCGCAGGTTACACCGTCCGTCCTTGGTGACCAGGCGCTGGCAGGTCGTCGGGGACAACAGAGGCGAGGACTGAGCCTTGGCGTCCGGGCCGTGGTTGCTGTTTGGTCTGGTTGTCATGGTGACAAGAAGCGAAGAGGGGGCACAGGGTTTCCGAGGCGACACGTCGGGGGTGACGAGAAGATCTGCCCAGAAAACACAAGTCATAAGTACCGCCGTGTGTGTGTCAGTACGAATGCTCGGAGACGGGAATCAGGCGATCGATCACCCAGCTCTGCGTCGTTCGTCTTGTAAAGTTATGAGGAACAGTGACAGAAATAACCACGCAGCTGAACACAGTCTCTGTTTCTGTGTCAATATTGTTGCTGGTGATTAGAGAGGAGGCCGGCGGGGGGGGGGTAGGCTGAGGGACCAGCGCCCTGCAGCGCAGGAATGCGTCTCTTCTCTGTGGGGAACGGAGCTCTTACTACTTACTCTAATTGCACACTAAACTGTCTGGATCTCTTTCATCCGAGTGGTACGCAAAAATTAATGACACAGTACTTGTGCATGACGTAACATCGGTTACACATCTCTATGTCTGTAGTGCACGGGAGAGTTGTCCCTGGATGGCCGTGGCAGACCCCGAGGGAGAAGGGCCTCGAGGCCCTGGATGGCCATGGCAGACCCCGAGGGAGAAGGGCCTCGAGGCCCTGGATGGCCATGGCAGACCCCGAGGGAGAAGGGCCTCGAGGCCCTGGATGGCCGTGGCAGACCCCGAGGGAGAAGGGCCTCGAGGCCCTGGATGGCCGTGGCAGACCCCGAGGGAGAAGGGCCTCGAGGCCCTGGATGGCCGTGGCAGACCCCGAGGGAGAAGGGCCTCGAGTCCCTGGATGGCCGTGGCAGACCCCGAGGGAGAAGGGCCTCGAGTCCCTGGATGGCCGTGGCAGACCCCGAGGGAGAAGGGCCTCGAGTCCCTGGATGGCCGTGGCAGACCCCGAGGGAGAAGGGCCTCGAGGCCCTGGATGGCCATGGCAGACCCCGAGGGAGAAGGGCCCCGAGTCCTGAGCAGGATGTGTGACTGCTGCAGGTATACCATACAGGGGGATTCACCAAAACACTTAAAATAAAAGAAATAACAAGGAAAATAAAGTGCCTCTAAGAATGTGTGAGCCACACGCCACAACACTGCAGGTGCTGGGACTTATGGGTAAAGGTGTCTGCACACCTTGCTAATGAACAATTAATTAACAATTGACAAAGTCTTAAACAATCAAATTATTTGATGAAACTGTAAAATCAATCTGGAAGAAAAGGGTCTTCCAGCCGTGTAATCTCAGAAGACCCGCAGGATCATGTGGTCATGCAGGGGCCCTGAGCGCTGGTTAAAATAGTCAGAAGAGAGCTGGTGTCTTCAGTCATGAGAGCGTCTTTAACAGACTGGGGGGCCTATTTAATGTGATCATATTTTTTGTAGCTGGTGTGTGTGTGTAGTATGTGTGTAGTGTGTGCAGCATGTGTGTAGCTTGAGTGTAGCTTGTGTGTGTGTAGCTGACGTGTGTAGTGTGTGCAGCATGTGTGTAGCGTGTGTGTAGCTGTCGTGTGTAGCATGTCACATGAGCAGCATATGGCTTTGAGGTTGAGATATCAGTAACCACCGCTGTCCTTAGATCATCAGTAGCCCAACTGTTAGCTGGCATTAGTAACCCAACTGTCAGCAGTGACAAGCGCCTACTAAACAAGTAAATTATTATAAATGTAGTTGGTGTCTAATGATCTTAATGACCCTTTTAGTGTGACAGCAAGTCTGGCCCAAGGGGCTGCTTGGTCAACTATTATCACAATTACGGTTATGTGGAGATGGGAGAAAAACTATCAAATCATTACAGTAAATACAGGACTGGCTCCTGGTGAGCAACATTGTTATGGTCTGTTAATCTGTAATCGCGCAAGGCATGACTATTGACTTCCACTGTCACCCACAGGTCTGTTAGTCCCACATCCACTGAAATAGAACAACATGCTCTTCACATGTGCCGTGTGGGGCTGAATTCCCGCCTCAGAGCAGGGAAACACGCACTGCAGCAGGAACACAACATACACATGAAGCAACCAGAGACAGGAAGATGTTTTACTAGTCAACCCTCATTACCGAGTCCCAGACAGAGCGTCTAGATGAACTGCAGTGGAGGACAAACACGTTTGGCGGTGCTGTTTTGTGTTGGTGTTTCTGACCCCTGCTGCACATTAATTTCCTTTTTAAGGATAAATAAAGTTGAAGTTGAGTTGGCTGCTTACAGAAACACACAACATTCACTGAATCTGCATTCACTGCATCTGCATTCACTGCATTTGCATTCATTCCACATTCATTCATTATAAAATGTATGAAAACATCACAATTTGGTTCCCTGTGGTGTTTCTGTGAGGGAGGGCCAACTGTCCAGACAACCCCCCCTCCCTCTCTACCCCCCCTCTTTAACAACCCCCCCCCTCCCGCCCTCCATCTCCAACAGACCAATGACTGCCATGCAAAAGTAACACCAGGAGTTTGTTAATATTCTTCCTGATTCTTGTCTGTCTTGTCCTAAACAAATAATATCATTCAACCAATGCATCCAATAGGATTGTACAAAGACATAATTTATGTCAGCTATATGATTATATTTAAACATTAACCTTTAGCATGTTTTCTTATTGTGGATGTGTGGTTGAGAAGTCTACACGCCGTCTACGCTTATTCATTCTGGAAAGTTAGTGATCCTTCAAGGACACCTGTAAATGCTTTCTCTGGTGTTGAAGAAATGGGTGATAGAATGTTGTTTGTGTATCTACAGTCGCCCTGCCATTGCCCCTCCCAGACACATGGTGAGGATTAGAACAGACACCATGCTGTTGCTTCAGCTTGGAAAATGTTTGACCCTTTGTTCTACTTTAGCAAAACACAGGCTTTACTGACGACAAAAGGCATGTCTGCCTTACTGACGACACAAAGCATGTCTGCCTTACTGACGACACGAAGCATGTCTCTGTCTTAATGACGACACAAAGCATGTCTTGTCTTAAGGCCCGTCACATCTAAACGTTCTGGTCAACATTCTATGACATTAGAGGAAACGTTGGTAATTGTCCATGGTCGCTGGTAAAGCGCCAGAAGAGCAATGTGTGGACGCTTGGTAATTGTCGGTAATCGGCATTGATCGGCGGAGAACGCTGGTCCCAAAAAAAAGTTTTGAACATGCACAATTGTGCAAATAGTTTTCAGGGGTGTCTTACTTAGTCGCTGTTACACCCTCCTCATGCGTCAGTCCCACACTAGTCATGCGTTAGTCACTCACCCTAGAACGCTCGAAATTGAACGATTAGAACGTTCAGAGAACGTTGACCAGAATGTTATGGTGTGATGGGGGCTTTACTGACGACACAAAGCATGTCTGTCTTACTGACGACAAGAAGCATGTCTGTCTTACTGACGACAAGAAGCATGTCTGTCTTACTGACTACAAGAAGCATGTCTGTCTTACTGACGACACGAAGCATGTCTGCCTTACTGACGACACGAAGCATAGATTACTATAGATCACTATAGATTACCATAGATTACTATAGATTACTATTGAGTACATTTCGGAAACCGCTCTGATGCCTCTCCAAACTCAAACTACATCATGAGTTCGTATCTTTCTTCGACTCTATCAAGATGGAGCAAAATAAGTGCCTTTTCTTCAAAAAACAGGCTGACATTTTAGAAAATGTCAATGTGGGAAGACGAGAAAAATATTTATACAAGTTTAATGTTTGATTAATGAAGATTTAAGACAATGTTTGACATTCGTATGTGTTGAAACCATACTGGCCCTGTGCTTTTGGTGAAAACAGAGAAGCGTGCAGATTTAGGCTCCTACGGTAACATTTAGACAAATAACAAGGAAGTTACAGAGAAGTTTGCTAGTCTGTTTGACACCACCTGATATGACACCATCTGTTGAACCACCTAAAATGACAGACAAGGAAGTTCTTCAGTGATCCGTATCTGAAGCGAGGTAATACTGTGTTTCTAGCTATATAGACTTGCTTGCAGCGTGTGAACACAGCGTTACATCACCGTCCTGTGTTCACCAGCCCGTCGGTGAATGTTTACTTTAACAATGAACGAGCTGTTTCGCTTTTCTTTTGCATAATTCCGATGAACTGTAAATGCAATTGTGCACAAGGAAATACCGCCTGCTAGAATAAAGATTAAAATGCAGTATTGAGATTCATACGATTTGAATGTTTGGTGGAAGAATTTGCCAGTAGAAATGTTTCACCAGTGCTTTGAGCTTCCGTGATGTGAAAAATGATTGGAATGTGATACTAACAGAAATAAATTTGCCATTACAGTGTTTTTTACATGTAAAAAGTCTCCAGCATTGAGATTGCAACTCCAATTATTCATTTGTTGTTTGGTAATTTTTTTGCCTCTGGCACAATAAAAAGATTAAGCTTTAAATATATGAATACAAGATTACAGTATACTTGATTACATCTAAATACCCAAGATACTAATTAAAATACTGAATGTAACTGTCTTCCAGTTTAAATATCAAACAAGCCAACACACCAAAGTTTCTCTATGAAACAGCTCACATCTGTTCATTCATTTGTCTCGGGCCAGAGAAGGACAAACGAAAATTATTTCTGCTTTGTAAAAGTCTTCCAATTTCTCAAGCCATACCACAAACACATTCTACCAACATAGCGGTAACCAAGTCTTAGTTAATCAATCATCTTTCTTGTTGAAGGTTGGTCTAATCAACAACAAAACTCACCGGCGAGCGCAGACAGAGGGGCCAGGGATGGGCCCTCACGTTGGTGCCGAGCTGGTCGGGGGGCGGACGGGACCCTTGTCAGCCGAGCTGGTCGGGGGGCGGACGGGACCCTTGTCAGCCGAGCTGGTCGGGGGGCGGACGGGACCCTTGTCAGCCGAACTGGTCGGGGGGCGGACGGGACCCTTGTCAGCCGAGCTGGTCGGGGGGCGGACGGGACCCAGAGGACACCTGAGGCGAGGGGACAGGACGTCGTCTCCCCAGGAACTCTTCAGGGTGGCGGGCGGACTGAGCTCCTCCGCTCTGCTCTCTCCAATCTCAACCCTCCTCCCGCCGGAGGATGATTCGATTGGTCACATTACTCTGCATGTAGCCAATTAGTGTTCCCGGAAGGCAGGAGAGGGGGGGTGGGAGAGGAGGGGCCCAAGAACAACACCTTGTCACAGTTCATTGAAAGACTCGCTTGTTGGTCCTGTGGTTGGTAGAGTACATGAGAGGGGGGTCATGTAGAGAGAGAGGGTGACAGGGTGTCTGTGTGTGTGTGTGTCTCTATTGTATCTCTCCCTATCAACGCCCTCTCTTCTCTTGAGAATAACACAGTTCCTACACTACGCTTTCACGGTTCAACAGTTTTTGTCAGTTTTCTGTCACCACAGGGTCAACGGTCTGTGACGCCAGAGGGCCAGGGTCCCCCAGCAGTCCAGTCCAGAGAGGAGAGGGGGGGAGGAGAGGTGGTGAGGAGAAGGAGGGAGGAGGAGAGAAGAGGGTCCTGAAGGAGAGTCATGCTGGTATCTTCCATGCTGCTATGTCATGTGATCACAGATGTGATCCTTCCATATATAATCCTCACAGTGCTCTTCTGTTGCCTGAGCTACAGGGCAGCCGTATGACACAGGGTCAAAGGCCAACTGCAGTCTCCGCTATGCTATCACCCCAACTCATCCAAGCAAACTTTACTCACTGAGCCGACAGGAAGGCCCTCTCTGATAACCACTGTGGATGGAGACACAGTTCCTGGGGAGATAAACTCTTATCTGGTGTGTGTTTAATGTGTAAGCACTGCTCCCCCCTACAGTACAACACTGAATGAGATCAATGAGTCAGAGGACATGTGATGAAGAGGAAGAGGAGAGGATCAGAGGAGTACCTGTGGATCACGCCGCTGCATGTGGAGGTGCATCAGAAAAGAGCAAAATAAAATCTCGAAATCTACCACACAAATACAGGGAAAATGATTGTGAGTTGATGAGATACTAAACTGAACTGAGATTTAAACTTTCTTTTCATCAAGATCAAAATTGTGAAACAGGACGAAATTGTTTTGATGGCTGTGGACCATTTTGGATCCGAATGGATTACTCCACCAGACTTTTGAACTCAACATGAACCTCAACAAGTAGAAGGGTGTACCTGTGGAAAAAAGCAAGCTACAAAAATATATTAAACCGCAAGTACAAAAGTTGTAAGTCAGTTACAACTAACCAACAAGAGCAACAAGTCTCTCAATAAGAGTCATTGTGATCCTGGAGGAAGTATCAGGTCCAATGAATCTTAAGTACTGTTGTACTCCTGGAACAAGTGCGTCTTGAGCCTTCTCTTGAATGTGGGGAGACAGTCAGTGTCTCTGATGGAGGTGGGGAGTTGATTCCACCATTGGGGAGCCAGACAGAAGAAGAGCTTGTGTTGGGACTGGGCGCTCTTGAGCGGTGGGACCACCAGACGGTTGTCAGAAGAAGACAGGTGGCGCGTGGGGGTGTAAGGCTGGAGCATAGACCCGATGTAGTCGGGTGCAGTCCCGTTCACCGCTTGGAAGGTCAGTACCAGGGTCTTGAATCTGATACGGGCTGTAATGGGAGGCCAGTGGAGGGAGATGAGGAGCGGGGTAACATGGGAGCGGGTAAATTGAAGACCAGGCGGGCTGCTGCATTCTGAATCCTCTGGAGAGGGCGGGTTGCGCATGCTGGGAGACCAGCGATCAGGGAGTTGCAGTAGTCCAACTTGGAGAGGACAAGCGCTTGGACTAGCAGCTGGGTGGAATGCTCAGACAGGTATCTCCTGATCTTCCGGATGTTGTAGAGGGTGAACCTACATGACTGGGAGACCGCAGCAATGTGGGCTGTGAGGGAGAGCTCATCATCTATGGTCGCAGATCCCAGGGTGATTGAGAGATCGTGGGAGATGGAGGGTTTGGGCGGGATAATGAGAGGTTCTGTTTTGGCAAGGTTCAGCTGGAGGTGGTGCTTGGTCATCCAGGCGGAGATGTCTGTGAGGCAGGCTTCGATCCTAGCTGAGATCCCCGGATCAGTCGGGGGGAACGACAGGTACAGCTTTGTGTCGTCAGGGTAGCGGTAGGAGAAGCCATGGGAGGTGATGGTTGGTCCAAGCGAGGTGGTGTACAGGGAAAAGAGGAGGGGTCAAAGGACGGAGTCCTGTGGACACCAGTGGAGAGCTGGTGGGGGCAAGACACTTTGCCTCCACAGGAGACCTGGTAGGATCTTTCCGACAGGTATGATGAGATCCACTGATGCCCGAGAAAGTCTGGCGAGCAGGATCTGATGGTTAACCATATCAAATGCTGCAGAAAGGTCCAGCAGACTGATGAGTCAATGATCCTGCTCAAATACGCCCTCTGCTGGTCGCTGGATGATGTGGTCTCCTTCAGACTTTACAGCCGCAATCAAGGCTCACGCCACACTCTCTCGTCAGTCACTGCTGACAAGATCCGAACATAGAACGCCCTCGACTGGCGTGTCTACCTGCACTTTAACGCCACCTTCGGGAGAAGAGTGGACACGGGAGGAGATGAAGCAAGAGGTGGCTCAGTTGCATGAGCGACGCGTCCAGCTAACAAGAACTTGCCTCAAAGAGGGCGGGGCAGTTGACCCTTCACAGGTCAAAGATACCGAGCTGAAGCCATTCCAATACGGCACAGCCGTTATCCAAGGTTACAACTTGAACCCGGGTGTTACAGTACAGCAATGTTCGGACCTTAAAACGGACTCGTGAGGCAAAAAGTTTCAAAAGGTAGTTTTTAATGTTCTTTGTTCTAGCTGAGTTAACAATCTGGCAGAGTCTGAATGGTGAGCAGGGTCTACATAGATCGTTGATTGCTGGGGTTGGACGGCCCTGACAGAACCTTCTGCCAGAAGCTCATCACTTTAAAACTGACGTACACAAAGGCTCTGTATGCCAAGCAGTTTTCAGAGCTAGTTGCCAAGCACTAACAAGCTGCTGCATTACAGAAGTAGAAGACAGAATGAGCCCAAATAGTTTTCACAACCAAATGCCTCCAAGTTCCTTAATAACACTATTTCTCACACTACACAGTCACACTACAGTCTATAGTTAGACCACATATTTAAAATTTAAGATTCCTATATGTTGAATGTATGCACCTTCCTTGTCTGTGCAAACTTTCATGGGGATTAAAACCCTTTCTGATTCGGATTCGGATTACACATCAAACATACCTCTACACACAGTGAAACATACGAAAGCATTGTCTTGTTTGTACTGTCTGGAAACTGTTACTTTGCTCTATTTATATTTCACTTCAGATAGACGTTTTTTCATTAATTTATTACATTTATCACATTAATGCATACTGACTTGTTGAATACATACACTTACACATGCACAAACAGACCCATCATTCAGAGGCCAATAATGCTAATTGTAACAATGAGTGTTTGTGTTTTACGGATGCAACAATACAGTTAGCCCACAGTTTAATACCTTGGTTTTTGGTTCGGTTCAGATGGCACATCAGTAATTTTTGTTATTCTATGCTAAGGCGACAGGAACAGTAAAGGTTAACGAGAATGTACTTCCGCGTTGTCATAGAATAAATACGCCAAAAAATGTACACGCGTTTACAACAGCAAGACAGAGGGCAGGCTCATGTGGATGAAATTGGGATTTCCTGTGTGCGTACATTATTCACAAATCAATAGAACTAGTCATTGGATACTTGTTAGTATGTTCTCATGTAAGCTTGCTATTAATAAGAGTAGATTGTGTGGGTTAATAGATGTTCGGGATCAGGAGAAAGTACAGGATAAATGTTCCTTGTCATGACTACAAGGAGAGCTCCAACTATGAACTCTCTGGTCTGAGTGGTCATGTGTTGGGAGCAGTGAATCTCTTTCTCTGAGACTGTTGTAACGTCATTACTGCCTGACTGTCACTATCTATGTTTACGTTCTTGTGCCCTATAAAAGATGGTCCTCCGGCCTTCAGAGCCGAGAGAGACATGATTGAGACCTAAGCCTGGTGTTGTCTTTTCATTTTATTGTCAGAGGTCTGGTTTTTCTCTCCCAATCTGCAGATTGATAATACTTATTAAAATCCAGAACTCAACTGAACTTAATCACTCCGTTTATGAAGAGACGGACAAAACACTTTCCTCATCAATTGGCGTTGTCGAGCAGCAGGATTACAGAACCAGATCCAGGAGAGACCCACGGCGGCACCAGTATAAAGCAGAACTCGTGGTGCACAAAACAAAATGGTAAGGGGATCCTTTTCCAAAACCCCATTCATGGACAGCTTTATGCTTGGTGCGCCTCTGTCCCTCTGCGATGCTGGTAACGTAAACAATTTAAGAACTTTTTATTGTGACGTTCAGTTGGGAGCCTGGTTTTAGCAGACCAGAGTCTGCTAGGCCTCAACAGGAGGAAGATAATATTAGAGTTTTGGTTTAGTAAATTTGGGTCATTAATTGACTTGCTATTTTTACTTTGTCTAGGTCAGAGTTGGCAAACTCTGATAGCGTACAAGAACCCTGGTCGCGTGAAGTATTGAAAAAATATGTAATATAATCTATATTATTGATCTGAGGTAAAGGATCTGTTAACAGAGAGTATGGTTTTACAAATAGAGACCAGGGGTGAACCAAACAAGGAAAGGTATGTGTTATTTTTTAAATGCATGTTAAAAGCTGAAAACTTTAGTTGAACAGAGATCTTATTGGGACTTTTATTTTTGTTTGAATTGTAACTGTATTAAGTTTTGTGTTGGACTATTCTTAAGACCAAGCAGAGTAGGTGGGAGGTCATTATGTATCAGGGTCAAAGGCTTTATGCGAGAGACCCTCTTTTAAGGGTAAAGTGGTTTTATACAAGTTAGGGATACTTTGACAATGTAAAGGGACAGTTACGCTTTTAGGCTACGCTGACAAGCTTAGCATTTAATGATCAGCGAGGGACACAATCAAACACTAAGGGAAAGATAGACTGGCAGTTTATGAATTAACTTGTCTCTTTTAAGCACGAATTGTGTTTTTTTGTTACTTATGAGGTAACGAAGTTGTGAAAATTATTGTATGCGCGTTCCCAAAGAGTTGGGTCTTTGTAGGCGCGTCCCATGATGGAGCGCCCGGAGAGTGAGGATAGTTTGGCTTGAAAAAGGCCATATTTGTAGTTCAATACCACATGATATTGAAGTTCTTTTATTCTTCAATATTGTGACCGTTTTACAGGGCTATGAGATTGTGCGACTGTTCTACAGTGCTATGTGATTTTGTGACGATATTCTAAAGTGCTGTGTGATTCTTGCTGCGAGACGGACAAAACACTTTCTTCATCACTCAAAAGAACTTAGGTTCAGACAGGAGGACTCAGTAGTGTTGTTAACTGATACTTTATTCCACACGATACAATACATTATTGTAATATTTGATTTGTCTCGACATCTGGGCAGCGAACGCATTTCCGATGAGAAAGAAGAAAAAAGGAGAACCAGACAAAGGATGGAGGCCGGGGAGGTGGAGGCCGGGGAGGTGGAGGCCGGGGAGGTGGAGGCCGCAGGAGGCCGGGGAGGTGGAGGCCGGGGAGGTGGAGGCCGCAGGAGGCCGGGGAGGTGGAGGCCAGGGAGGTGGAGGCCGCAGGAGGCCGGGGAGGTGGAGGCCGGGGAGGTGGAGGCCGCAGGAGGCCGGGGAGGCGGAGGTCGGGGAGGCGGAGGCCGGGGAGGCGGAGGCCACAGGGGAGGCCGAGACCGTCTGTGTTGTACTAGAATTGCAAGCTGGGATCCCTGCTATATACCCTGCCCTATTAGGGAGGTGTGCCTTGACGCGTGATGACGATTGCTCGTGACGCGCTAGGTCTCGTGTCCCCTGCATGAACAAGCTCCGCTTGTTTTATTTACTCAAAGATACACAATTTGCCAACTAAGCTACATGGTTCCAAATTGGGGGATAACACAGGCAACAAACTTAAAGACAGGAACACACACACATCAAGACAGGACTAATCGACAAACACAAGAGGAGCAGACATACACACAGAAGGCAGTGTGATTACAAAAGACTACAGCGGGTGATTAGGAATGTGTGTGTGCGTGTATATGTGTGTGTGTACATGCACATTTGTGTGTCTGTCTCTTCCTCCTCCTCTCCCCATACACCTCTTCCCTGCTCATTCTCTCCCCTCTCATCTCAACCCTTTCTCACCCCTTTATTCCCTCTCTCCCCCTTTCCTCCCTGGCTCCCTGCCCCCTCCCTCTTTCCAGTCTCCTCTCCTCCCTCTCTCCTCCTCTCCCTCTCTCCTCCCCCTGTCTTCCATCTCTCTTACCCCTCTCCTTCTCTCCCCTGACTCAGTTCCCTGGCTTCATTGTAGGCACCTCTAACATTGCTGTTCTGAAATTCAACTCTTTTCACACGAGCATGAGCTGTCCAGAGTTCCATAGTCCTTTCCCAGTCTGTCTGTGTGTGCTGTGTGTGTTTGTGTTATTTCACACATGGCTGGGAAATGGTGTACACTATTATGTGCAGTTTTGAAGTGTGTGTATGTGTGTGAGTGTGTGTGTGTATCCTTACACACCAACTTTTGGTGTCTGCTGTTCCCTCTTTTTTCCATGCCCACTGCAATAGGCTGTAAGAGGAAGCATGTGTTCTCCAGTCTAAGAGATGGGCGGAGCTGTGAACAAACACACACACTAGACACTGGGAGGAGGAGGAGGAAGGAAAGGCAGAGAGGAGGGGGAGGGGAGTATGAGGAAGAAGAGATAATGTGAGCATGTGAGTGTGGTCTGTGAATGCATGCAGTAGTTATGTCCTCTCAAGGGTTAGTCTGATGGCCCCTGATACACAGCCTGAACTAGGTTCAACCCTTTTCATGGAACCTTCAAGTGTTGGCCAAACATCTGATACATATCTAGATACACCTGAGTGTGTCAGCTCAGATTTGCTAGCTGGGGAACTAAAGTAGGCTCTTCCTCACAGGGAACTGTCTCTGTGGCACAATGGACACAGATTAATGAATATCTAATCCTGAGAGTGTAGGAATCAAATTAGAGCGCAACTCTCTTTGACAGTCTGAAAATCTGACCTTATCCAAGATGTGTATATAACTGGCTGTGACAGAGAGGGGGAGGGAGGGAGAAAGAAAGGAAGAGAGAGAGGAACAAAGCAATTAGCTAAAAACCATTATCCGTGAGGGGAAACAAAGGAGAAAGAGATGATGAAAGAGAGAAGATGAGTCCACCTGAGTCTGTGTGTGGAGAGTGTATGTGTGTGTGTGTGTGGGGGGGGGGGGGGGAGGGTCTGCCGGGGGGCAGAAGAAGCGCTATAAAGATCAGATAAAATCAGCACTGAAGAGGTGTAAAATCAGACCTGGGGACCTGGAGGGCTTGGCTGCTGACCGTAACACCTGGCGTCAGGTGTGCCGGGACGGGACAGAAGCGCTGGAGGAGGACAGAACAGCCAGGAGACAGGAAGGCGGGAAAGAAGGCGTAGAGGAAACACAGCCAAGGTTGCCAGTACCATCACTAGCACATACACATGTCCCACATGTGACAAAATCTGTGGATCCAGAATAGGACTGTACAGTCATCAGAGAATCCACCGGTGAAATCAGAAGTGGACGTCATCATCGGCCTCGATGGACAAGCAAGCAAGTGTGTGTGTGTGGGGGGGTACGAGTGTGGAGGGTGTGGTAAGTGTGTGTAGAGGCTGTGTGTGGAGGGTAGGTGTGTGTGTAACTTGTGTGTGTGGTAGGAGTGGGGGGGTGTATGTGTTTGATGGGAGTGTGTGTGTGTGGTAGCGGTGTGCAAGGTGTGTGTGTGGGGTGTGCTGTTGGGGGGGTGTACAATGCCACGTTCAGCCCAGTGTGGGGGTGTGTAAGGTGTGTGTGTGGGGGGGGGGGGTGTACCATGCCATGTTCAGCCCAGTCCAGTTGGCCTGCTGCAGGCTCGTTTTACCTCTACTTCCATCTGACAAAGGAGGCTTTTACTGGCAAAACAAGCTCCAACCACCCCACACTCCCTCGACACACACTCACACACACCCTCCGCACAACCTCCACACTCACAAACACCCCTTCCCCCCACGCACACACCCTCCACACACACATGTATTTCTGAAAACAGCCCAATTCTGATCTGAGAAAAGTGTCTGGGCTTCTACACCTCACCCCCTCTCCTCTCACCTGCCCCTCTCTCACCCCTTCTCCTCTCACCTGCCCCTCTCTCACCTGCCCCTCTCCTCTCACCTGCCCCTCTCTCATCCCCTCTCCTCTCACCTGCCCCTCTCTCACCCCCTCTCCTCTCACCTGCCCCTCTTTCACCCCCTCTCCTCTCACCTGCCCCTCTCTCACCCCCTCTCCTCTCACCTGCCCCTCTCTCACCCCCTCTCCTCTCACCTGCCCCTCTCTCACCCCCTCTCCTCTCACCTGCCCCTCTCTCACCCCCTCTCCTCTCACCTGCCCCTCTCTCACCCCCTCTCCTCTCACCTGCCCATCTCTCACCCCCTCTCCTCTCACCTGCCCCTCTCTCACCCCGTCTCCTCTCACCTGCCCCTCTCTCACCCCCTCTCCTCTCACCTGCCCCTCTCTCACCCCCTCTCCTCTCACCTGTCCCTCTCTCACCCCCTCTCCTCTCACCTGCCCCTCTCTCACCCCCTCTCCTCTCACCTGCCCCTCTCTCACCCCCTCTCCTCTCACCTGCCCCTCTCTCACCCCCTCTCCTCTCACCTGCCCCTCTCTCACCCCCTCTCCTCTCACCTGCCCCTCTCTCACCCCCTCTCCTCTCACCTGCCCCTCTCTCACCCCCTCTCCTCTCACCTGCCCCTCTCCTCTCACCTGCCCCTCTCTCACCCCCTCTCCTCTCACCTGACTCTTGAGTTGTTAACAGACTGAGCCTGAGGTCAAATTTCGGAAATATTCTGGCACCTCCCCTTCAGAAGGGAAACTGGAAACTTTAAAGATCAACAATGTTGAGGCTGTAGAAGACATTCTTTCCATGAAAAACGTACCATTAGGCCTATAACAAACGTGTAATTAGGCTTTAGCTGTTGGGTGTTATTATCACATGAATCTAATGCTGATGTTATATTATTTGCGCTACAGGCTGGAGATTATAGATGTGTAAAAGCTGGCGCAGGGCCAGCGGCGTAACAAGGACTTGGCGGGCCCGAGTGCAGATCTCACCAACGGGCCCCTTACCGACCTATCGTCAGGCGAAATTATTGAGTTTTCAGTTTAGCGATGCGCAAGGAAATTTAGGCTACTCATGATGTACAATTAAGGGTAACGACTGCTCCTTCTATGTGAAGATAGATTACGGTTTTTTAAAAGTGAACGGCTCTGACTCGCAAGTCTTTGGCTCTAGATTATGCTTGCTACAACACGGAATGAGAATAATGGAACAGTCAGTCATGAGCCGACGTATCTGCGACGTTTGAAATAGAGCACAGAGATGAGAAGAAAATCTGATCATTTACCGAGGCTTATCCGACGTTATGAATGACGTTTCGATCTGTCATGTGTGCTATCTGGGTACTAGTAAAAAAAAACAGTCACTTCGATGGTGAATATTTAATTTTATGTTCGTTAGATATGCTAGTTTACATTTAGTCTATCTAGCTTTAGCTATTTTCCGACTACATCCTGCACAGTTTACTATATCTAACCTGGCCGCTGCCTGGTAGCCTAGGCCTATATATGCATTTTTATGACTTTTAATAGCCATGTCAACTGCATATACCAGACAGTAAAGGTTATGTAATTATTAGCCTACCCTGGTGGCTGAGTTTCACACTCATTGCTGTTGCCGGGCTGGGGGTCAGACGTAGCGTCCTCTTCAACACGCTTCGCCACAATCCAAATGAGGATAGTTTTGACAGCTTTGCCATCCTTACATCTTGCTCTTTTCGTTCCTGCCGCTTTCTGGAGCCACTTTTATGTTAAAGGGCATGGCATGGGGTAGCCTAATTCGCTTCAAAACGCTAATGCAACACAACTGTAGTATCCCAACAACAACTGTCTGTGGTATTCCAACAACTGGATGGGAACAATCGTTTGTGGGTGGGCGGGAATCTTTGACAACAATATTACCCAGACATCCTTGCTATTTTTCGAGGGCAATATTACTTAATAAAAACGACATTTGTTTTATTCAGCAAAAGGCAAATGAGGAAAAATTAATTATTTGCTGTTGTTAACACTGACTGTTTTTAAAATGTTTATTGGGCAGGTGATAGCTCATAATTCTGAATAACTGACACCATAATTGAGAAATGTTTGCGAATTGATAACACTAGATCATATGTGATCCTCAATTGGCGGTATTACAGCGGTGCAAGGGGCCAGGTCAGATTGCCTTAAGGGGCCCGGTCAGGTTGTCTCACTTTTACGGTGAGATCGAGGACGGGCCCCCTTTCGCCACGGGCCCTAGTGCAGCTGCACTCCTTGCACTCCCTATAGTTACGCCACTGCGCAGGGTGATCTTACGCTGTGGTGAGAAAGGAGTGAGAGCGCGGCGCGGGCGCCAATCGTGCGGATCTATCGCCTTGATTAGTTGAATGTCTTTAACTAAAATGATTCATGAGAGGGGGGGGGGGGGGAATGCTAATTACATGACATCTTAACATTAACATATGACTGGAAAGTAGTAATATCAACGAACACATTTCTAGTTATTAAAGCCTGATAACTGAGTGAAGTGCAAATCCTTTCCCCCAGAGAGCAGCCCTACGTGTTCACCTCCAGGTCCTGCTGGCGACAGCAGCAGTCTTTGTTCTTATTTTCATTCTCCGTCACCCACCCACCCACCCCTCTCTCTTTCTCGCTCTCTCTCTCTCTCTCTCTCTCTCTCTTTCTTTCTCTTTCCATCTCTCTCTCTTTCTCTCTTTCCATCTCTTTCCTGATTGCCTGAGCCTGTTCTGGCTCAATCTCATAACGACATAGCGGGTGGAGTTGCTAGCGAGAGGAAGATCGCTAGCAACATTGAGGATAGGGCACTGTGAGGAAGAGAGAGAGGTTAGGGTATAAGGGTGTGAAGCACTGTGGAGAACGGGAGACACGAGGACTGACTCGGGACGGAGTTTGTTGCGGAGTTTAGAGACACCCGCTTTAACCATAGACACGATGCCACCCTCGCCAAATAAATCCCCCAAGAAGCAAGCAGTGTTCTCCCAGACGTCTTCCCTGCCGTGCCCTTCGTAAGTACCTACATTGGTCTTGATTTGGGGTTGTGCTGCCTATTGTGTGTTAGTCTGTTAAATAGCATACGTCCAATATGACTGGAAACTGTTGCTGTTGTACCCATAGACAAATAAATAACCTCATCCAGTCAAGTAGCTATGCACGCGAGCAGATCTAACGGTACGACTACGAGATGTTTGCCTTTGAAGGAATGTTCTTGTTAAAGACGTGCGTATTTACGTTGAAATACAAACAGACTGGACACGGTAGGAATGGAATTGGCAATGACAATGACACGAGTAGCCTACCCGAACAGCTCAAACAATTGTCAGTCTTTTTCAAACAGATGTTGTATACGAATATTGAAAAAAAAAAGTCTATATTGGAACAGCTAGCCTACTTACAGTACCTATTTGAAACATTCCTGAAAAAACACGTGTTTATTTATTAATGTCATTTTCCATTAATTTATTCAGACTTAAGCGCTTGATGAAAAGGGTATAAGCTAAATCAACTAACTAATGCAAGGACAGCCAAACTTTCAAGTCTGTTCCACACGATGCCTTACCCGCGGGCTCCAACACATGAAACTATATATCTGTCCAAACTCTTTCCACAAGGACGCAGTGTCAGCATTCTCGGCTTGGTTTCACCTATACTGTTACAGATAACAACAGCACTAGAGTAGATGAAGTGAATCGTTGCGCCGTGCTTGGTAAATATAGACCGTTCCTTGACTCTGACCTCTGTCAGATACTGTTAGACTGTTGTTAAAACTATGCAAAAAATACTTTCTGTTGTAGCCCAATTGCTACATATAGCTTTGGATAAAAGCTTTTCCTGTGAATAAATGTAGCCTACATGTAGCCTAAATGCAAAAGGTAAATCTAACAGCAGACACCGACTGTAACCCTATATAGATACAATTAGACTGAGGCAGCTCTGGAAGCTTGTTTTGGCAGCTGAGACCTGGAAATGGAGAACTTGGCCCTGATTGGAGAGCAGTTGACGGATTGTCACTAGATTTTTCAGGCAAGCAGCAATTATATTACATAACATTTTTACATTATATCAAATGACTAAAACACTCCTACCACCAATATGACGACAAACATATTTTACCCATCAACCGACGAAAATAGCCATAAGTGTTGTTTGTATTCACATTCACATTTGTCTACAAGTTATGCCCACTGGCTGAATTTATTTGAAATTTTAATCATTTACCAAACGCTTCAATCTGAACAAACAGCACTCACATGGAAAGACCAGTGTAGTGTCAGAGTCTGTAGCAGACAGCTCCTAGACAGACAACACCAGACCAGTGTGCTGTCAGTCTGTAGCAGACAGCTCCTAGACAGACAACACCAGACCAGTGTGCTGTCAGTCTGTAGCAGACAGCTCCTACACAGACAACACCAGACCAGTGTGCTGTCAGTCTGTAGCAGACAGCTCCTACACAGACAACACCAGACCAGTGTGCTGTCAGTCTGTAGCAGACAGCTCCTAGACAGACAACACCAGACCAGTGTGCTGTCAGTCTGTAGCAGACAGCTCCTAGACAGACAACACCAGACCAGTGTGCTGTCAGTCTGTAGCAGACAGCTCCTAGACAGACAACACCAGACCAGTGTAGTGTCAGGGTCTGTAGCAGACAGGTCCTATACAGACAACAGAACTGGAACCTTTCACAGACTTTTAAGACAAAAGTTCCAGCCAGGTTGAAGGGAGGGAGGGAAAGGAGGTGGAGTTTAAGTGTGTGGGTAAGGGAGTAAGAGGGAGACAGATGTACCACACACACATACCGAGGCATTAGGAACAGAGAGAGTTTAGAAGAGAGAAAAGAGAGAGCATGTCTTTCCTTGGACCTTGCATGCAGGTTGGAGCTTGCATGCCTACATGATGTATGGTGTGTGTGTATTTATGCTTGTGTAACCGAGTTGAAGGTTAAACTCCCTTCTCAGTATCAACCCTCCCACCGTGCTGTGCTAGGGCTAGCTTGTCGGGGACATGGATGGTTAACATACAGTGTTCACAGAGCTGCATGTCAGTTCAGAGGATCAGAGGTGAACCCTGGTTGGGCAGCGGCACAGGGTATTGGTCGCTATCAGCTGGGACTGAGTGGCAGCTGTTCTCGGCAGCACCCTGTGTGACTGAGCAGCCTTATTTAGGGACCACACTGCTCACCTCAAACTGAGGAGGGGCCTAGAAAAGGTGGCCTAAAAAAGGCCCACTCAACTCACACCTGGACAGGATACCGCACCTGTCGGGTCATTCCACTTCTGCTGTCGAAACAGAAGAAATAAATCCCCAAAAGGAGCTGAGACGTTACAATAACGATATCGCCGCGATTAGCGAGACCAGGCTCCTTGATGAAGGGTTGCTGACAGAGGAAGGGTCCGGTTACACCTTTTTCTGGAAAGGCTACTCCCTAGGTGGACAACATCTGCACGGTGTGGGACGGGCCATCAGGAACACACTGCTACAAGACTCGCTGAAATACCTGTGGGCATCAGTGTAAGACTGATGACCCTCCGTATCCCCCTGGCGAAGAACCGCTTTGCTACACTTCATAGTGTGTATGCCCCAACCCTGCCATCCGACACTGAGGTTAAAGACTGGATGAGGCTCTCCAGCGGATCCCTAAGACCGACAAGGTCCTCCTCCTTGGGGACTTCAATGCTCATGTGGGGCAGAGTGACAGTATATGAAAAGGAGTGCTTGGCAGGCATGTTGTTGGTCAGGCCAACTCAAATCGCATGAGATTACTTACTCTCTGTTGTGAGCACAACCTGACCATAACCAGTCGGCCGGTCTCCCAGCATGCGCAACCCGCCCTCTCCAGAGGATTCAGAACGCAGCGGCCATGATATACATAACTTTGACAATGCAGTCAAATCTATCTACGGCCCAACAAACCACTGCATTACACCCCTGAAAAGAGGCAGATGGGCTCTGAGTCTTTAAAGGCCAGAGCAGTGTACTGGAGAGGTGGGCTGAACATTTTAATACCCTGATTCATCAGGACTCTGAAGCAGATCACACCATCCTGGATCAACTGCCTGAACTTCCACCGATTGACAACCTTAACCAGCCTCCGACCTTCCTGGAGGTTCTGTCAGCCATCCGCTCCCTGAAACACAACAAGTCTCTGGGCATTGACAATATCCCTGCAGAACTGCCAAAACAGGGTGGTTACCTCGGTACAAGAGCGCTGCATCAACACATCATTAAAGTATGGGCTGATGAAAACATCCCACAGCAATGGAGAGATGCCAAAATTGTCACCATATACAAGAACAAAGGTGACAAGACCACATGTGGGAACCACAGGGTATATCATTCCTTGCTGTTGCTGGTAAGGTCCTGGCCAAGGTGTTGCTGCAGAGGCTACTCAACAACATCAGAGTCACTGCTCCCAGAATCACAGTGTGGCTTTAGAAAGAACAGGAGTAGAGTCGACATGGTCTTCACAGCCAGGCAACTTCAGGAAAAGTGCAAAGACCAACATCAAGACTTGTGTATGGCTTTTGTAGACCTCTCCAAAGCCTTCGACAGAGAGACCTACTGTGGGACATCTTGCTCCGCTTTGGATGCCCTAGCAAGTTTCCTCCGTCAGTTTCATGATGGTATGAATGCTAGGGTGACAATAGGAGGACAAGAGTCTGCCTCCTTCCCTGTGTGCACAGGGGTCAGGCAGGGGTGTGCACTAGCACCAGTGCTCTTTAACATCTTCCTCCTATGCGTCACCCAACGTCTCCATAAGGAAATTGAGGACAACAGCGGGGTGACAGTAGTCTATAGGCTAGATGGCAATCTCTTCAACATCAGGAGGCTGCAAGCAACCACCAAGCTGCACAGAGTGAGGGTCCTCGAGCTGCAGTATGCAGATGACTGCGCTCTTATGGCTCGCACTCGACAAGACCTCCAGGCTGTCCTGGATGCAGCTGTGAAGGCTTACAGCAGGATGGGGCTGACTATCAACATCACCAAAACAGAGGTAGTCTGTCAGTGGAGCAACAACATCCCATCCACTCCACCCATCTTCAGCATCACTGATAAGCATCTGTCTGTAGTACCATCATTCAAATACCTGGGGAGCATCCTCTCAGAGGACAATAACATCGACGATGAGGTTCAGAACAGAATCCAAAAAGCGTCAGCTGCCTTTGGGAGACTCAGGCGCCGGATCTTTCAAAACAAGAACTTATATCTCCATACGAAAGTCTCTGTGTATCAAGCCGTTTGCATGACCACCCTCCTCTACAGTTGTGAAGCCTGGGTCACTTACAGCCGGCATGTGAAGTCCTTGGAGCATTTTCACATCCACTGTCTCCAGCGCATGCTAGGAACCACTTGGCGTGTGTGTGTGGCAAACCACGTGTGGTCACAGTGTGTGTGCCACACACTGAGATCCTCAGGGGAGCAGGGTGTAAGAGCATTGAGGCCACCATCACCCACCATCAGCTACGATGGCTAGGGCATGTCATAAGGATGCCGCTCAATTGGCTGCCTCACAAAGTGCTGTATGGCCAGCTCGCCCAAGGCCAACACTCTGCTGTGTGTGTCCTGTAGTGTGTGTGTCCTGTAGCGGGGGTGTATATGGTAGTGTGTGTGTGTGTATGGTAGTGTGTGTGTGTGTATGGTAGTGTGTGTGTGTGTATGGTAGTGTGTGTGTCATGTAGTGTGTACCAGCAGTGTTGGAGGCTCTTTTGTCCTTTGCCCTTGAGATGCCTCGACTCACTTCACGGTTGTTCCACTGGACCCATAAAAGGGTCTGATGTTGACTTCTGATATGCTGTTGTTTTAGCTGCATTACCATAATCAAGATTATGGTATTATTACAGTGCAGTTGTTTTTCACCATCAGTAGCTGAAGTTCGTCCATCCCGTGTCTGCATAGCCCAAAAAGAGCTTCCGCACATTTTCTCCTTCGGCGGCATTTCCCTGCTTGAGCAGAGCCTAGCGCGGCTTTGACAAGAAAGCCCACTAATTCAGACGCTAGGAGCAGAAAAGTGGGAAATAAATCCACAGGAGTTGTTTCCTTGATGTTTAGAAGTTTGTCTCTTGTTAGAGAACTCCTGGCAGAACACTGAATTAACTGACAATACAAGACAATCACACTGTAATAATAACAAGACAAAACAAGACGCACTGACCTGCCGAGGCAGCCATCATCGGCGCCATCTTGGATCATTTAAATGTTAACACAACAGTAAACGAGCAACGTACGTTGTGCAGTGTTTGTGGGCCTAGCAGAGCAAGCTAGGGATCTGCCAGGGTTAGGGTTAGGGTTAGTTTCGGCTCAGCTAAAAACAAACATGCTGCACACTCCATGTTTCATAACATTATATTATATTTTGACTTGAATTAATACAATAAAATCACCGGAACAAGCCAGGGGGCAAAAACTGAAATTCAAAACCTCCAAAATGTATCGGGGTCTTTGCTTCAAGCCAAGGAGCAGAGGGTGGGGTCTTGGATTGCATACACTTTTTATTCGGTTCTTCTTCTTCAACTAGTGTAGATTGTAATTCCTGCTGGTCCTTGCCTGCCCCCTGCAGGCGGTGGACGGTCTTGCTGCAGAGTCACCTGGGTAACCTATTGCGGCTGATGATGGTCCTCATGGTGCTTCTTACGGCCACACAGATCCTGGGAGTCATTTTCCAGTGCAGGTATCACATTATCATGTCACATAAAATGTTTGTTAGATCTGAGAATGAATATAGCGCAGTGGTAGAGCAAGAGATCCTGGGTTCAAATCATCTACTGTCTCCAGCAGCGGTGAAGAAACACCATTCCATTGTTTTATAAACATATATCCCAAATCACACCACTGACAAAAGTAGCTGGCTACTACAAGAGCACGGACAAATGACAATAAAATGACACCTAATGAAAAAAGTAATGTAGAATTTTTCTATTTTATTATGAGATATTATAAATAAGTGCCTGATCATGTTTCAGGACAATTTGATTGACAGGTGTGGTATTTGTTTTGTTCCAGGAATGACAAGCTGCTGGATGTGCAGTTCAGCATGATCCAGAGAGCCCTTCCCTCACACTCAGCACACACACGTCCCAGCACAGAGACGCCAGAGGAGCGAGGAAAGAGGAGAGAAGGGAGGAGAGGTCAGAGGTCACAAGATGCTGACCCGAGGCAGGAAGTAAGAAAGCACCAAAAAGAACTCTTCTTATCTTCAAAGCCTTCCTTGCCGAGAGGACTTGATGAACTTGTCAACAGAATCCTAAAGTCCGAGACAAATACACGCAGAGCCCAGTTACACGCTACTGTTCAGAGTTTGGATTTGGCCAATGAGCTGGGTAGTCCTAACAGCCAGCCCCGCCCCCCTAGTCTCAACAGCAACAGTGAGGATTCAGTCCCGGGCCAAAATATAGCAGAGGTCAGGTCCTGTAGGCCAAAGAAGCACATCTTTTTCCTGAAGACACACAAAACTGCCAGCAGCACCATTCTCAACATTCTGTATCGCTATGGCGACAGCCAAAACCTGACCTTTGCCCTTCCGTATAACATGCACAGCCAACTGTTCTACCCTAACCTGTTTGCGTCCTACTTCGTGGAGGGTGAGCAGAGCAGGAGTAAGAAGAAGTTCCACATCATGTGTAACCACCTGAGGTTGAATTTACCAGAGGTGAGTCCTGTCATGGATAATATGTGCAGATGTTTTACATTGAATATGCAGACCATTTGTGGCACGGTATGGTTAGGGTTAGGGTCCACTGCAATACACTACATTACAATGTTACGTTTGGGTATGTTACAGTACCTTACAATACAAGATTTTATTTTGCAATAAGTTACAGTATGTTACAGCACACTTCTATGTTGGGGCACGTTACAATATGTTGCAGAAAGCAATGTTACGTTGGGGAATGTGAAAGTATGATTAGTTACGTACAGGTATGGTGCACTGCACTATGTTGGGGAACATTACAATACACTCTGCTACGTTAGGGTATGTTACAATGCATTACGTTGGGGTACTTTGCAGTACACCTGTGGTGCAAATGGCTACCAATCATTCAGTTCAATCCATTCAAAATGATTGGTCATGTTTATAACCCTCCTTTAATTTTACTGTCAAAGCTTTAGATATATTGGTTGCTATTAGGATGTGAAGTTTATTTCAGCAAATATGACAACAACTGCATCTCATCATTACCGACCTTGCCTTTGTATTTTGAAAACCCTAAACGTTTTGGAATTGGAATGGTTGATATGGGCTCAAAACAGGGCCAAAAGTTTTGCCAATATAAAAAACTGAGTAAAAACACAATCAGGTTTTCCACCCGGCCATCCTGTCCATGTTCGCATGACAACAGGGATGTAGCATACTCCCCCTAGAGGCTGAATGAGGTACACCAGTGCCCAGCCAAAAAGCATGTTACGTTGTGTTGCTGTGAACCGGAAGTAGATTCCACGTCTATAGAAGTCACGCCTCTGCGGAGCTCACGCCACATTTACATTTATGCATTTAGCAGACGCTTGTATCCAAAGCGACTTCCAAGAGATCCTGGAGGACACTAACATCAGGTCCAGCCAATCTTCCTAAGTACTGTTGTACTCCCGGAACAAGTGCGTCTTGAGCATTTTCTTGAACGTGGGGAGACAGTCAGTGTCTCTGATGGAGGTGTGGAGTTGTTTCCACCACACTATAACTACTGCTGTGTTGACCCTTCCTGTTACGTTTCTCTCAGGTGAGGAAGGTTATGCCTGAAGACTCATTCTACTTCTCTATACTGAGGAATCCTGTGGACATGATGGAGTCAGTGTTCATGTACTACAAAAGCAGCCCAGCGTTTGTCAAGAGTAAAAATCTTGATGACTTCCTGGGCAACGGTTCAAGTCATTTCAACATGTCTCTACCTGGCAACCACTACGCACGCAACCTCCTGTCTTACGACTTTGGTTTTGACAACAACATCGCTGCAGACAACCCTGGCTTGGAGAAAATGGCTTCCAATGTGATAACTGCAATTCAGCATGATTTCCAACTCATTCTTATATCCGAGCACTTTGATGAGTCAATGATCCTGCTCAAATACGCCCTCTGCTGGTCGCTGGATGATGTGGTCTCCTTCAGACTTAATAGCCGCAATCAAGGCTCACGCCGCACTGTCTCGTCACTCACTGCTGACAAGATCCGAACCTGGAACGCCCTCGACTGGCGTGTCTACCTGCACTTTAACGCCACCTTCTGGAGAAGAGTGGACACTTTGGTGGGTCGGGAGGAGATGAAGCGAGAGGTGGCTCAGTTGCAGGAACGACGCGCCCAGCTGACAAGAACTTGCCTCAAAGAGGGCAGGGCAGTTGACCCTTCACAGGTCAAAGATACCGAGCTGAAGCCATTCCAATACGGCACAGCCGTTATCCAAGGTTACAACTTGAACCCGGGGTTGGACGGCCCTGACAGAACTTTCTGCCAGAAGCTCATCACTCCAGAACTCACATACACGAAGGCTCTGTACACCAAGCAGTTCCCAGAGCTAGCGGCCAAGCACGTACAAGCTGCCAGGAAGGCTGCATCAAAGCATCAGGCCAGGATGAACCAATCAGGTCCAGGAAAGGCAAAGGAAGCCAGTAGGACAGTCTAGTGCGGGGCCTAGAGCGAGGTCAATAGGAGGACAGACTAGGATGGGGCCTATGGTCAATAGGAGGACAGACTAGGGTGGGGCCTATGGTCAATAGGAGGAAAGACTAGGGTGGGGCCTATGGTCAAAAGGAGGACAGACTAGGGTGGGGCCTATGGTCAAAAGGAGGACAGACTAGGGTGGGGCCTATGGTCAAAAGGAGGACAGACTAGGGTGGGGCCTATGGTCAAAAGGAGGACAGACTAGGGTGGGGCCTATGGTCAATAGGAGGACAGACTAGGGTGGGGCCTATGGTCAAAAGGAGGACAGACTAGGGTGGGGCCTATGGTCAATAGCGAGGTTGTTTGTTTGCAGGTTTGTTTCATTCTGAAATCATTGTTCAGCATTGTCTCCTTTAATCTATTTTATTTAAGTGGTTTCAGGTACAACAACACCTTTCACTGCATATTGTACCATGTATAATCATGTATGTGACAAATAAAAATCTTAAATCTTGAATTTAATGCATACATCCTTTCATAAATGTAAGTATATTTTTCTATAAATGTACATTACACCAGAAAGACTGTGGTGAATGATTGTTTTCCCATTGGGTCAGTGTTACAGGAACGTCTGGTTAAGCAACAACACGGTCCAAGCCTGACAGTAAGCCTGCCCCAGACCAGGTTAGTTTTGCAGCATACGTTGCCAATGTAACTGAGTTCAAACTACGGATGGAACAAAACAATGGAACAAAAAACTAAACAACAAACCACTGACAATAAACCAAAAACCTATCTTACAAATGTTGGATAACATAATACACTGTTAGTCATTTAATGCCTGGTCAGAAAACTTTAACAAAATGACTGGACTTTCCTCTGAGGTAGGATCTCTAAAGGGAAACTACAGCTAGTATTTTGTAATGATTGTTGTTGTTTGTTTTTGGATCTTTTTCATTGACATCCTGCTGGAGTCAGGTAGCTAAGCGGTTAGGTTAGGGAATCGGGCTAGTAATCAGAAGGTTGTCGGATCGATTCCCGGCTGGGAAATGATGTTGTGTCCTTGGGCAAGGCACTTCACCCTACTTGCCTCGGGGGAATGTCCCCGCACTTACTGTAAGTCACTCTGGATAAGAGCGTCTGCTAAATGACTAAATGTAAATGTAATGCTATAAGCAGTTTTCCAATTATAGTTCATGTTTTGTTGGAAAAAAAGAAACTTTTTGTTCTCTATGAACACCTTTAAGCTGATGAGACCCTCTGAGATGTGTTTAACAACACAGATAGCTCAGTGTCACTAAGACTAATCACATTTTTGAGTGCCCCACTACTTGCCAACCAATTATGTTCCAGCAATCCTGTCCCAGCCAATAGCCTTCAGCCAGGTGCAGCATTAAAATGTATTGAAATGCTGAACAAAGTGCCTCTTTGTTGTGACCTCTCACAACAGCAGGTAAGACATATGAAGGCTTCCAATTCTACTTCTGGTGCTTCACAAGTAATACAACCACCAGTATATCCCACATCAACACCTACAGTCTTATCACTGTTGCACTTGTATAAGCAATGTTAGTAGGGTGATCATGCACTCTCATTGGCTGAATCAAGTTCCCGTCAAACTATTCCTGGTATTTTTGCCAGTTTATCTGAATTCCTTCTGAGGGTTTCATTCGTATGTTAACCAGTAGGGAGCGTCCTTGTCCTTGTCATTGCATTCAAAGCTTTCCTGAACAGCAATTAAGTCCCTGTTTAACCTCTGACAAAACTGGAACCCAGCTCTCCTCCTCTGTTTCAGTTTCAAATGATTGCTGATGTTATTGGAAACCTCAGTTTCAATGGAACTCAATTTTCTTGGAAATCTTTTTTGCAGAGGAACTGAAATGCAAATGTGGATAGTTAACACATTAAACCAAATACCACAGACTCACATTTTATTTAACCTTTATTTAACCAGAAACCTTCAAGTGACAGCAGCAGCTGAGTTGTTAGGGCGTTGTTAGGGTGTTGTTAAGGTGTTGACATGGAGGAGCAAAGGTCCAGCAGGAAGTGGACGCCCGGAGGTAACGTTAGATGGAATGTCAAACACGCATAAACACACACACATACATCCACTCACACATCCACACACACACACATCCACACACACAAACATCCACACACACATCCACATACATGAACAGACTGGGACAGGCTGATATGGGCGCTCTCTAATCCCTGTATGCGTTGCGTTCGTATCGACGCTGCCCAGATGAACACATCCATGCCTCACTGCCCTCCATGGTCACGCTGGGATACCCCTGCCCTCTGCTCACCTGCCTCGACACACCCCGCTGCTCTTCACCATCCCTCCATCCCTCCACCATCCCTCCATCCCACCATCCCTCCATCCCTCCACCATCCCTCCATCCCTCCACCATCCCTCCACCATCCCTCCATCCCTCCATCCCTCCACCATCCCTCCATCCCTCCATCCCTCCACCATCCCTCCATCCCTCCATCCCTCCACCATCCCTCCATCCCTCCATCCCTCCACCATCCCTCCATCCCTCTATTCCCCCATCCCTTTAACAGCCAGTCAGCCATCCCTCCATCCCTCCCTCAGAGTGATGTTTGTGAGTGTGGAACGGTCGGGCAGACCAGAGTTCCTGGACTTCCAGGAATCTTCCAGGGATCTGCAGGCTGTGTCACATCAAGGTGCTCCAGGGATGACTCCAGGCTGCAGACCAACACAGGAGTGTTCCTGCCCTCGTTCAGGAGGGTGGAACCTCCATGGCAACATTCATTCAGATAAGTAGAACCTCCATCTCTGATTAAAGGGTCATTACTGTAACCAGGCTCTCTCTACTTTTACCTCAGAAAAGAAAGGTCTGAATGCACGATAAGTGCTGTATTGTCTTCTAAAGGAAGCGTAACTGGCTGTACTCCCAGTTCCTTTATGATGCTATAAATGCTACCTCTTACCTCATGTGACCACACGAAGAGGTGCTTGTTACACCCAACAGGTACCTTCTCTGTTCAGGCCTCATACAAACCTCAGGGGTAACATCAATAAAACATATATAGAAAGAAAGAAAGATTGAAAATAATTTCTTGAACAGAAGAATCCTGCTTGCTATTAAATGTTAATGTAAACACAAAACCTACAATTTGGTGGTTTAACATGGGGGACTCCTGGTGTTCTGGTGTTGAGTTAGGAAAGCCCAGAGTGTCTCATGGAAACGAGATCCTGTTGGCTGGAGTTTTATATCACCGGGAAACAGGAGTACTTTCACATGTATGGTAACAGCAATATGCAGGGGACTCATAAACACAATCCAATTTAGGTTTTGAGGGGTATAAAATATTCTCTTAAATTCAGTTTCCTACTTTTATTGCTTGTGCTTCCAGGAGGAACTCAGTTATTTCAAACGACACCAGATCTTTTGCATTGGTCTTTGTTGTGAAATATATTTTAAAAGATTCTGGTAGACACTGTATCACTGTTTCACTTCGTCCTGTCAACAAATGCTCTGAAGCCCCTGCCCTGTGTTCAACATCAAGTCTGGCTCAGTTCAGTGGCTGAACATGCTCAGAGCAGCCAGCCTCTCAGAACACAGTTTTAGAAAAGTAGGTTGTCTTTCATCTTTCATTTGTGTGTGCATGTGTGGGTGTTTGTTACCCGAGATGTACAGTGTTTGTATGTGTGTGTGTTTGTCGTTAGAGATATACAGTGTTTCATTATTGCATAGAGTGAATGTGCGTTCACGTCTCAAGGGCCGCTGTGTGCATAAGTCTGTTTGTGTGAGTGTGATTGTGTATGAGTGTGTCTGTGTGAGTGAGTGAATGAGTGTGTGTGTGCTGCCAGTGTAGGTCAGGCCAGGGTGGTGCACAGCAGGACAGCTGGAAGTTTCTGTTTGTAGCTGATGAGGTCTCTCTGTCTCATGAATTATTCAGTGGCTTGCGCCCTATCACTGCAGCAGCAGCTTGCTCTCATTTGCATACCGAGCTATCAACCCTCGTGGGAAGGCTGTTCAGCGACTGGAGCAGAAACCAATAAAAGGGTTGGAAAAAGGGAAAACAACAACAGTATATTATGGAAACTATTAACCCTAACTACCCCCCCACCCCTCCAGCCCCCCCCCACACCCCTCCATCCCCCCCACTGTACATATTGGTATCAGTGAGACTTCATGGGGGTAATTATCTCAACAGGAAAGCAATTTCACCAGAATATGCTGCACCTTTTTGGAGATGTAAAATGAACGGCTTTTGTTTACTGCTGTGGCTTAATGCCACACCGGTGTTGAGTTAGAAAGATCCACTTATAGATAGAAACCACTGATATATTGAATCCACTTACAGTATATATTGAAAGTCTGAAGGCTTGTTTTGGATTTCATTCCATCACTGTTTGTTACACTGTGGACGGCGGGATGGGTTCACATGTGCGCTACAGTGGGTGATTGTCATCCAACATTGCCTTTGTTTGCAGTTTGTGTATTTTTTATGGTTCAGTCGTTAGATTTGCCTGCGTAACTGTTCGGAATAAGATTGATTGTGTTTCAACCCTTTCCAGCCGGACCATTACATGTTAAATGTCTTCAGCACACACAGTACCTAGGGAGTCAGGTGGCTGAGCAGTTAGGGAGTCGGGCTGAAGGTTGCCAGTTCGATTCCTGGCCGTGTCAAAATGACGATGTGTCCTAGGGCAAGGCACTTCACCCTACTTGCCTCGGGGGAATGTCCCTCGAGGGAATGTCCCTGTACTTACTGTAAGTCGCTCTGGATAAGAGCGTCTGCTAAATGACTTAATGTAAATGTAGCACACAACACCCAGAGCAGCATCAGCATTCTGAGGAGAACAAAATGAACCATTTTTGTAAGTCTACATAGCAATGCTGATCGATCTGGTTTAATTTCTTATGTAACTTTTGTCAACTTACCAAGTGTCCTGGTAATGTAGTCCTCCTGTCTGGTAAATGTAGTCTTCTGCAGGGGAAATTTAGTCCTCTGCAGGGGAAATGTAGTCCTCTGCAGGGGAAATGTAGTCCTCTGCAGGGGAAATGTAGTCCTCTGCAGGGGAATTGTAGTCCTCTGCAGGGGAAATGTAGTCCTCTGCAGGGGAAATGTAGTCCTCTGCAGG
This sequence comes from Hypomesus transpacificus, assembly GCF_021917145.1. Lineage (NCBI taxonomy): Eukaryota > Metazoa > Chordata > Actinopteri > Osmeriformes > Osmeridae > Hypomesus > Hypomesus transpacificus. Next base: position 9,386,984 of record NC_061074.1, on the reverse strand, counting down.
GGAAATGTAGTCCTCTGCAGGGGAAATGTAGTCCTCTGCAGGGGAAATGTAGTCTTTTAAGAAGCTAAGAAGCTACCATGGAGGCAGAAGACAACAAGAAGATGTTCGAAAGTCAAAAAGGATTACTGTCTATCGTGTCCTCTTGTATTCATGTATTAATATGATGTGAGGTCCTGTTACCAGCGTGACACTAAAACAGGTCGGAGTAATGGCCACTTTTTGCTTAAGTATGTCAGAGCCCACACTTCTTTACTTTAACTTGAGTGAAATAATGTAGTCAGTACTTTAACTTTTACCAATCTTTTTTAACATGAGTATCTTTCATCTCTGATGGAGGCACAATCACACACAGAGATACACAAGTGCACACAGACACACAGGGGTTTGAACACACACACTCTCTCTCTCCATGTCCCTGCATCCATATCCTCCACAGTGAACCAACACAGCCACCACTCTCCAACTCCCCCCTCTCTCGCTTTCTTTTTCTCTCTCTCCCCTCTCTCTCTCTTTCTCATTCTCTCTCTCCCTCTCTCTCTCCTTATCTTTCTGTTTCACTCTCTTTTTGTCTCTCTTTCCCTCACTCTGTCTCTCTACGTTTAACTTTCTCTCCCTTTTTCTTTCTCTCCCTCCCTCTCTCTCTCCCTCTCTATCTCTCTCCCTCTCCCGTTCTCTGTCTGTCCTTTCCCCTCCTCCCTCTCCTTTCTCTCTACCCTCTCTCCATTTTCATGGAGAGCACAATTATCATAATCGGAGCTTTAATGGACGCCGTGCTGGCCCACAGTGTTGTCCCTGTGCATGTTCAACACCTTGATAGATTCATCGCTCCATCTGTCACCATCTGCTGGGCCCCCAGCCTGCAGTAAACACAGCCATTACCAGGCCCCTGGCTGGTCAGGGGAGAGCACTGAGCTCCCCCCACAACAGAGCACTGTAGCTGAGGGTGGTTCAGCCAGCATCCCCCTCCCCTCCACTTGGACGAGCGCCCAAAGAGCTGGATGACGAGGTGAGGGTGAACACGGAGCCAGTAGAGATGCTACATGGTGATCAGGTCCATCGCAGCACAGGGAGGGCAGGAGGGGGGGAGGGAGGGAGTGGGAGGGCGGGAGGGAGGGAGGGGCGAAGGGAGGGGCGTAGGGAGGGAGGGTTTGAGTGAGAGGGAGGGAGGGCGGGAGGGGGAAAGGGAGGGATAGAGAGAGTGGGAGGGAGGGACAGAGTGGTGTGTGTGTAAGCTGTTTGTGTGTGTACAAGCTATTTACAGTGCATCCTGAAAGTATTCAATTTTTTTATGTTACAGCCTTATTTTAAAATGTATTAAATTCCTTTTTTTCCCTCAAAATTATATACACAATAACCCATAATGACAAAGTTTGTTTCATATTTTTATAGATTTGCAAAAATTTAAAACAATTAAAAACCTTTTCACGTTTTCATTATGTGCTGTGAATACTTTCCTGTGTGCTGTGATGCACTTTAAGAGTGTGTATCGTGTGTGTGTGTGCAACCAGCGATTGTAGGATGAATGCTGGACAAGGTAGATGTCATCTTATCACCAGAACTCTACCGTTTGTCAAAAAATCTTATACTCACTCAAGACTACGCACACACAAGCGCGCGCAGGATTTGACTATATAGCTGTCGGAATTATGGACAGTTCCTGTGCGGGTTGAAAGTTATTGTTGCGAGTGCATCACGGTGTATGTCAATAAGCAGGGATTCTGAGGGCTGAAGGAACAGGGAACAGGGATGAGGGATGAGGGCTGGGGGCTGGGGGATGAGGGCTGAGGGCTGAGGGCTGAGGGCTGAGGGCTGGGGGCTGAGGGCTGAGGGCTGAGGGCTGGGGGATGAGGGCTGAGGGCTGAGGGCTGGGGGATGAGGGCTGAGGGCTGAGGGAACAGGGATGAGGGATGAGGGATGAGGGAAGACAGATGAGTATAGTGCTGGTGTAGAGAGAGGAGGTGGAGGAGGGAGCTTGTACAGGCTCTTTCTGTCATGTTCATATTGCTGTCAGAAGGCAAAGTGCTCTAACTTGAATGGACCAGACACACACAGACACTATGCACACACGGACTATACACGTGCAAACACACACTGTACACATGTGCAAACACACACTATACACATGTGCAAACACACACTTTACACATATACAAGGGAGAGGGAAAACAGAGAGAGAGAAGAGAGAGGACCAATTCCACATGGTTGGTGTACACCCCTCAGACAAGAATGTCTGCAGATCAGAACGTGAATTCCAGACACCCATTCAACCTCTCCTCCTCTTGTGTCCTCCTCTTGCCTCTTCCCTTTTCTGTCTCGCTCTCTCTCCTCCATGTTTACCAGTCAAACCCCTGGAGCATCCCAGTTCCAGTGGACAAGCTAGCGTATGATAGCGCCAGCCTGCATTCCCAGCTGTTTTGGTAGGAGGAAAGCTTTAGACTAGCGTTAGCCTAGCGTACCCATCCCCAGCTGGTTAGTCATCTGTCAAGCAGAGGTAAGCTTCCATATGGTGGCCTTGCAGGGACAAGTGGAGAAGAAATGTTCCTGACAGTTAAAGCAGACTGCCTGGATGAGCTGAGGTGGGCCACAGAGGCACACCCCACATCTGACACACACACACACCTCAAGATCAATGATACCCTCCCCTCAACTATATGAGTCATGACGAGTAACCTCCCTCCTTTCTTCTCTCCCAGACTCCTTCACTCTTCCCCCCACTCATCCTCCTTAAACATTCTTCCTTTTCAAAGATCATATTGCTGGCATTGCTCTTAACTCCTTCCCTCTCTGTCCTCCCTCCTCCTCCCAACTCTCTCTGCTAACTCTCCTCTCTCTCCTCATCTGTCTTTCCCTTCTTCTCTGCCTCTCTCCTGTCCACCTCCCCCTCTCTTTCCTCCTCACCTTCTCTGCCTCTCTCCTGTCCACCTCCCCCTCTCTTTCCTCCTCACCTTCTCTGCCTCTCTCCTGTCCACCTCCCCCTCTCTTTCCTCCTCACCTTCTCTGCCTCTCTCCTGTCCACCTCCCCCTCTCTTTCCTCCTCACCTTCTCTGCCTCTCTCCTGTCCACCTCCCCCTCTCTTTCCTCCTCACCTTCTCTGCCTCTCTCCTGTCCACCTCCCCCTCTCTTTCCTCCTCACCTTCTCTGCCTCTCTCCTGTCCACCTCCCCCTCTCTTTCCTCCTCACCTTCTCTGCCTCTCTCCTGTCCACCTCCCCCTCTCTTTCCTCCTCACCTTCTCTGCCTCTCTCCTGTCCACCTCCCCCTCTCTTTCCTCCTCACCTTCTCTGCCTCTCTCCTGTCCACCTCCCCCTCTCTTTCCTCCTCACCTTCTCTGCCTCTCTCCTGTCCACCTCCCCCTCTCTTTCCTCCTCACCTTCTCTGCCTCTCACCTGTCCACCTCCCCCTCTCTTTCCTCCTCACCTTCTCTGCCTCTCTCCTGTCCACCTCCCCCTCTCTTTCCTCCTCACCTTCTCTGCCTCTCTCCTGTCCACCTCCCCCTCTCTTTCCTCCTCACCTTCTCTGCCTCTCTCCTGTCGACCTCCCCCTCTTTTTCCTCCTCACCTTGTCTCTCTCCTCTCCTCCCCTGTTGTATCTCTCCACCCCTCCTCTCTCCCTCTTTCTCTATCTTCATCTCTCTTACCCTCTCCCCTATGAATCACTGGCTGTTCCAGACAGACTTTATCACCAGGAGGTTCTAAACTCTGGGAACATTTCCCAGGAGGACACACCAAACCATACACAAATGTACTCACACACAAACACACACACAGATACGCACACACACTTACAGGATATACACACACATATATGTGCACACATCAAAGCACACAGATAACCCATGCATAAACATGACACACACTCTCTCTTTTTCTATCTCTCCCTCCCCCTCTGCCCCTGTACCCCTCTCCCCCTCTCCCCCTATCGCCCTCCCTCTCCTTCTCAGTGAGGTTGGAGAAGGGTGTTATTTCAGGCTGTGGTAATTCAGAAGGTGTTCTTATGTCCATACCAGAGGAGTCACACAAAGCGTATTTCCATATTTCTCCCACTAGAGGGCAGTGTGAGAGTTTCAGATCAGGTCAGTGTGATCTACATGACTGCACACATTTCTGAATGCTGGTACGAGGAATGTCTGCATTCCTACATCAAACATTCTGTCAGAACTATATACTTCTTGATTTTATGCTGTTGTTTCTGTGTGCACTATTTGGATGAATAAACAGACCCCCCCCCACACCCAGGCTGCAACCACCAAGGGAACGGGGCTGGGGACACAGGGCTGGAGACACGGGGCTGGAGACACAGGGCTGGAGACACGGGGCTGGAGACAAGGGGCTGGAGACACGAGGCTGGATACACAGGGCTGGATACACAGGGCTGGGGACACGGGGCTGGGGACACGGGGCTGGAGACACGAGGCTGGATACACAGGGCTGGGGACACGAGGCTGGATACACAGGGCTGGGGACACGGGGCTGGGGACACGGGGCTGGAGACACGAGGCTGGATACACAGGGCTGGAGACACAGGGCTGGGGACACGAGGCTGGAGATATGGAGACACGGGGCTGGAGACACAAGGCTGGTGAGGGAGTGAGAGAGAGAGTGAGGGAGAGATGAGGGGAGAGAGAGAGAGAGAGAGAGAGAGAGAGTGAGAGAGAGGGAGAGACAGAGAGTGTGGGAGAGAGAGAGAGAGAGAGAGAGAGAGAGAGAGAGAGAGAGAGAGAGAGAGGGAGAGAGAGAGAGAGAGAGAGAGAGAGAGAGGGGGAGGGGGGGAGAGAGAGAGAGAGAGATCAGGTGTGTGAGTGTGCAGGATCATCATTATTGGAGATTCAGGAGTTTATCGATCCAACATGGTGGCGTCCCATTAGTGAATGACACAGTGTTGCTGGGGAACCGGCAGTATGGAGATAACCAGCATCTTCCTGTCATCCGCTGGGGAGGGAGAAAAGATGAGCTCACACACACACACAATAGCAACATCACCACACACACACACACACACACACAATAGCAACATCACCACACACACACATACACAATAGCAAAATCACCACACACACACACACAATAGCAACATCACCACACACACACACACACACACAATAGCAACATCATCACACACACAATAGCAACCACACACACACACAACAGCAACATCACCACATACTGTACATACACATCAGTAACATGACCGTAAAAACACACACACAATAGCAACATCACCACACACACACTCACACACTCACGCACTCACTCACATACACACACACACACACACACACGTGAGAACGTTTAGTCTGACAGGGAAGGAGTCTTAAAGTAAGTGTCTCTCTCCCTCCCTCTCTTTCTTTCTTCCTCCCTCTCTCTCTCTCTCTCTTACTCTCTCTCTCCCTCCCTCTCTCTTTGACTCTCTCCCTCCCTCTCTCTCGCTCTCTCTCCCTCTCTCTTACTCTCCCTCCCTCTTCCTCTCTCTCCCTCCTCTCTCTCTTTCTCTCTCACAATACCTCATTCTATATGAGTGTGTGAGCATGTTTGTGTGTGTGTGTGTGTGCATGCTGTGTCAGAGGTTTCCGGAAGCAGGTGCCAATTCTGGGGTGGTACTAGTCTTTGTTACCGTGGAGACCACACAGGTTCAACTAGAAGAATTATGGGAACTCGGTCAGGGAGGTTCAGCAGGTCACTAGAGATGTGTTCATCTGCTGTTTGACAAGGAGGGAGGAGGGGAGTCACACACACACACCACAACAACACACACTCACACAGCCACACTCACACACACAGCCACACGCACAAACAAACACACCACACACACACAGCCACACACACACATCATTCGACTGTCTCATTACAATTCTGAAATTATTTGTTTGTTCTCAGAACACTGGCAAGTGGGGAATGTGCAGTCCTCTGCAATTACTGTAATCTACCTCCACCTCTCTCTCTCTCTCTTCCTCTCTCTCTCTCCCTCTGTCTCTTTCTGTCTGTCTCTCTCTCTCCCCTCTCTCCTCCCCTCTCTCTCTCCCTCTGTTTCTCTGTTTCTGTCCCTTTCTCTCTCCTCTCTCTCTCTCTCTCTCTCTGTTGTCTGTCTCTCTCTGTCTGTCTCTCAAACTCTCTCTCTCTGTCTGTCTCTCACCCACCCTCTCTCTATCTTCATCCCTCCCTCTCTCCATAAACCTTCTCCTCCTCTCTCTCTCCTGTGTGTCTGTCCATCCATCCATCCATCTCTCTGTGTTAACATTGTATTTTCTTTCAGCTGGCATTTAAGCCCCCCCCCCTCCTTCTCCATCATTAATGGAAGAGATGCGTTCATGGTAGCTTCTATGTCATCTAGCATTATTACTGTACCTGTCTGTAGGGCAGAGAGCTTCACACACACATACATACACACACACACACACATCACCTGTCTCCAGGCTGCCCAGCTTTGAAACCGACTGGCCCTCTTATTGATGACATTTTGCAACGTGATGGTTACACTGTTTCTCCCTGTTTTCTGTTTAGTAGCCTTGAGGTGTTTATCTCTCACTCTCTGTCTCCCTGCTTCTCTCTCTTACTCTCCCTCCCTCTCTCTACTTCTCTGCCTCCCTCTCTTTCTTTCTCTCTCTCTCTCTCTCTCTCTCTCTCTACTTCTCGGCCTCACTCTATCCCTCCCTCTCTCTCCCTACCTCTATCTCTTTACCTGTCTCTCTCCCTACCTCTCTCTACCTCACTCTCTATCTCCCTGCTTCTCTCTCTTATTCTCCCTCCCTCTCTCTTTCTTTACCTACTTCCCTCACTCGTTATCTCCCCCCTCTTCTTCCCTCTCTTTACCTCCCTTTCTTTCTTTCTCTCTCCCGCACTTTATCTCTCTCTTTCTCTCTCTCCCTCTATTTCTCTTTACCTCCTTCTCCCTCCCTTACTCTGTCTCTCTCTGCTCACTGAAAGTGTTCAGATCCTTAGAAAACAATGTCATGTTTAGAAAATCTATAAGAATGAAAACTCCACGGTGCTTATTATTTTATGAACTTAGCCTCAAGTGGACCAATGAGTTATTCAGAAAATAAAACTATGATTAAGTATATCATGCAAACACTCCAAGGAACACATAACTCTAAAGTGGCTTAGACCTCGGAGCTAATGAGACCTTCACTATGAGACATACACTGGTAGTAAGGAGAGAGAGGGAGAGAGAGAGAGGGGAGGAGAAGAGGAGAACAGATGTGTGTGTTTCCTTGGGACTCCCCTTCACCAGCACACTGATTAACCAGCATCCATGAAGCCTCCCAGCTTTACACCATCAGTGAGGAGGGAAAAGACAGGAGGAGGGGGAGGAAAGAAGAGAGGGAAAGGAGAGGGGGAGAGGATGAGGGGGAGGAGAGGAGAGAGGGGGAGAGATGGAGAAGAGGGATGGTACTTCTACTTCAGGGATATGGCACAGAATGTGTGAGTATGAGCGTGTTCCCCTGTGTGTGTGTTCCCCTGTGTGTGTGTGTCTTGGTGAGAGCATGTGTGTGTTCCCCTGTGTGTGAGTGTGTGACTTGGTACATAAAAGGCTTGTGCAGAGTCTGAGAGCCGGAGCCAGCGCTGGCTCAGACCCCCTGGCTCCTGGGGAAATGTTACGTTTCACATCCAGGTGTTCAGCTTTTACACACTGGCCAGCTCCTCTCTCCTCCTCCTCCTCTCTCTCCTCCTCCTCTCTTTTCCTCCTCTCATCTCTCCTCCTCTTCCTCCTCTCCTCTCCTCCTGCCCCTCCTCTCCTCCTCTCCTCTTCCTCCTCCCCATCTCTCCTCATTTCCTCTTCCTCTTGTCCTCCTCTCCTTCTCCTCCTCTTCCTCCTTTCCTCAATGTTTTCTGGCTGCTCTCCGCTGCTGATGCTGAGCCAAACACAGCATCAGCGCTTGTGTTGCTTCTCAAATGTACTAACCCTTCTCATGTGACTTTAAAAAGGAAGCAAGGTGGAGTAAGCATTCACAGCTAAACTGTGCCGTGTGTAGTGTGACAGTAATCTGGAGAGAACAAGGTTTAGAATGGGGTTGGCTACCTGAGTACTGACATGTTAAGTCACACATGCTTGGGGGTGTTCATGCTTTCTGTCAGATCTGCTTGGATTGAAAACGATGGGATTACAGAATACATTGGTTGATTTAATAATCCCTGAGATGGAGGCTGGGAGTGTGGTTTTCCCTCCATAATGATGTTTCATTTAGAATTTTTTATCCAAAGCAGAGTAGATGGGGGAATTTGAACCTGCAATTTCTTGATCTACTGTCAAATGGTTTACCACTGAGCGTCCCTCAGGGGTGCTCCGTCAGGGGTGCTCCGTCAGGGGTGCTCCGTCAGGGCCTTCAGGGTATTCTCTGAATACCCTACTAGATTAGATACATCAATGCATGCTTCTAATAAATACAAGTACAAAAAGTTGTGAACTGTATTACTAGTTCAGTTATTCTTTATAGTTCAAATTCTATTTTTTTACATTTTTGCATAAACTGTGTGATTAAACTGTGGAGGCTAACAGTGACACCTGATGGCTGACGATAATAGCAGCGTCTGGTTGGTCTCACTCGGCACAGGGGATTCAATCAGCCCAACAGAGTACCCTTGTGACAAGAGTGAGAGTAAAACCAACCAATCAAAATGCCATGTGTGGGGACGGGGTATGCTGAGGTCTGTTCCATAAAGCGAGTTTACCAAATAAGCCAGACTTATGTCAGTTAGTCTGACTCATTTCTTGTTAATTTGGTTCCATAAAGCTAGCTCAACGTAGTTAAAACTCAGTTACTATGGAAACTTATGCTTCAAAACCTGGTCCGGGGCAGGCTAAATGCTCAACCAGACGTTCCTGTAACACTGACCCAACGGGAAAACGATGATTTACCATGGACATTCTCATTTTCTTATTCTCATCAGTTCAATATGTAGGTTACATTTATAGAAAATCAACTCAAATAGCTGACATAGGCTACAACATGTAGCCTAATGCATTAAACAATGATAAACAATGATTTGATACACAATATAGCCGTGTTAAACGTATGGCTATACTGTATGGTAGTTTGTGATTTCAAAAGTTTAGGCATCAGGCATACACTTATCTCAATCTAAATTATCCGAGTATAATTATCATAGCGATATAATCAGTGTGCGAAATATGGGGGGGTCCGGGGGGGCTCGACCCCCCCCCCCCCCCGATTAACCCATGAGCCCCCCTGAAAGCCTCAAAAGCTCAATTTGAAGGGGGTCTCAATTTGTGATGTTTTCGCTCAAATCAGCCCCAAAAAATTGCTTGCGCGCCATGCGCTCTCGCATTAACTATGGAACTCCCTACTAGCATCACATCAAACCCAGAATGTGACATAGCTCAGCTGTTCTCAACCCTGGTCCTCAAGTATCCCCTGTCCTGCATGTTTTAGATGTTTCCCTGCTCCAACACACCTGATTCAAATGAATGGGTGTTAACTAGTTATGCAGAAGCCTGTTAACGACCATTCGTTTGAATCAGGTGTGTTGGAACAGGGAAATATCTCAAACATGCAGGACAGGGGGTACTTGAGGACCAGGGTTGAGAACAGCTGACCTAGCCTGTCGTTCATGTCAATCATGACATGTCATTTTAGTTTGATGAAGCGGTGGATGAGGGAGCTGTCATAGTACACGACTTAAAGGGAACGTTCTTTCTGGAAGAAGACACCTGGCTGTGTGCATTGCTTTTGCCGTGGTGGATTGTATGATCCATGTTTTACTTTTCAGGCTCTTTAAGAATAGGGCGCACGCGCAATTAACTTGACTACTTAAATCTGACTTGAATTAGTAGGATTGCGTGAGCTGAAATTGGCCTTTATGGAACTGCTTTAGCCCCGCTTGACTAATTAAACTAATTCAAGTTTGGTTTTGGACTTTAAGTCCAGTTTTTTTGAGCAGCCTTTATGGAACAGGCCTCAGGTTACTGTAATTTAAAAAACAATGGCTGATGGAGATGTTGTAGTGATGACAACGGAAACTGATTTTGTGAGAAATTTCGCTGAGAAGCTTGAAATTGTTAACAGGGGGAGACCAAAACCAAAGGTGGGACTCCATCAACCAGGCAAAAGATTCTCAAGGCATTTTAGCAAAGCTAATTTCAGCCGCTTCAAATGGCTAACAGCTAGCACACATAGTTTAAAAAGTTGTTTTGCTGGGACTGTTTGCTATTCAACTCTGAGAAGACGACATGGAACAGCACTGAACTTCTTCTTCAAATGAGTGAGTCTTGGTTTTAAATCTTTTCAGAATGACTTTTTGTAACTTTGTTGTAGCTTCATGCCGTAGATTCATTCTAATAAAACCCAGTCCAGTTGTGAATGTAGTTAGATATAGCTAACCTTAACCCAGTCCAGTTGTGAATGTAGCTAGGTGTAGCTAACCCTAACCCAGTCCAGTTGTGAATGTAGTTAGGTATAGCTAACCTTAACCCAGTCCAGTTGTGAATGTAGCTAACCCTAACCCAGTCCAGTTGTGAATGTAGCTAGGTGTAGCTAACCCTAACCCAGTCCAGATGTGAATGTAGTTCGGTATAGCTAACCTTAACCCAGTCCAGTTGTGAATGTAGCTAGGTGTAGCTAACCCCAACCCAGTCCAGTTGTGAATGTAGCTAGGTGTAGCTAACCCTAACCCAGTCCAGATGTGAATGTAGTTAGATATAGCTAACCTTAACCCAGTCCAGTTGTGAATGTAGCTAGGTGTAGCTAACCCTAACCCAGTCCAGTTGTGAATGTAGTTAGGTATAGCTAACCTTAACCCAGTCCAGTTGTGAATGTAGCTAGGTGTAGCTAACCCTAACCCAGTCCAGTTGTGAATGTAGCTATGTGTAGCTAACCGTAACCCAGTCCAGTTGTGAATGTAGCTAGGTGTAGCTAACCCTAACCCAGTCCAGTTGTGAATGTAGCTAGGTGTAGCTAACCCTAACCCAGTCCAGTTGTGAATATAGCTAGGTGTAGCTAACCCTAACCCAGTCCAGATGTGAATGTAGCTAGGTGTAGCTAACCCTAACCCAGTCCAGTTGTGAATGTAGCTAGGTGTAGCTAACCCTAACCCAGTCCAGTTGTGAATGTAGCTAGGTGTAGCTAACCGTAACCCAGTCCAGTTGTGAATGTAGCTAGGTGTAGCTAACCCTAACCCAGTCCAGTTGTGAATGTAGCTAGGTGTAGCTAACCCTAACCCAGTCCAGTTGTGAATATAGCTAGGTGTAGCTAACCCTAACCCAGTCCAGATGTGAATGTAGCTAGGTGTAGCTAACCCTAACCCAGTCCAGTTGTGAATGTAGCTAGGTGTAGCTAACCCTAACCCAGTCCAGTTGTGAATGTAGCTAGGTGTAGCCCACTGAGGTGGCAGTTTGGCTGTTTTGTTTTTGTTTTCGGCCGGGGGGCTTGCACGTTTTTCGGGGGAGGCGGATTTCAGAAATGTATGTCCCACAGTGCGAGGGCACGGTCTGCCATCCCTATATCTATCCACTGAGCATGAGTGTCTGTGTTTGTGTGTGTTTGGCTTCTCTGTCAGAGGAGCCTGTCGTGCAGACATGCACAGTGTCTCTATGACAACAACACACCTAATCAGTGAAAAGACCAGTACGATGCCGTAGTGCTGTTATCTCCTAACCCTAACCCTAACATCTCTCTGACACCCAGCAGCCCTCCGTACAAATCTTTGACAGTTGGAACTTGTAACCAGAGATTTGGCCGAACCACAGAGCTGACCCAGCTATGGCCACGGATTAGACTTCAGCTCTGTGCTGCTAACAATAGTTTAAGTGATGTAGAAAGATGACTGTCATCAACGACCAGTCATGGTGAGCTTAGGTTGACCGTGGTGTTGCTGACAACCAGTCATGGTTAGCTTAGCTGTGGTGGTGCAGACCATTGTCTCTCTCTCCCTCTCTCCCTCTCACTCTCTCACTCTCACACACATATATATATATATTCTTAAAAACCTACACACGCCCACACACACACACAAAATACACACAGAACTGTGTTCTCTCACTCATGCTGTCATTGAAGTGAATTGTGTCAGATATCCAATCACCCGCAATTCCAAATTTTCTTTTGAAGCCGAACACTCAGAATGGTTAGACCCCTGGAGAGGTACCTGAGCACCCTGAATGAATAAACATCTCCACTTCTGATGACAGTGTCCCACCTCATCTGTGAAAAAGCTATATTTTATATAACTTGATATTTTACCTCATGAAATCTGAACTGCTTGTGGTTCCTTTTGGATGTTGGATTGGGAAAAAAATGAACAGAAAAACGAAGACAACAGGTGTTATTAAAGGCAGGATTTATGTGCTGGCTAGGCCACAAAGCATGATAATGGCTCTCCCTGCACCAACATCATCTCACATCTTTCTCGTCCTCTTCCTGACCTCACAGGTCAAATGCCACAGAAGCTCGAGTAGCAAATAATGTTCATGTAAGGCCTGGAGGCCTTGCTAGCTAGAAGACTTCAAAGCCATCAGTCCATTCCCTCACCATGCTGATGATGTTATTGTGTTGTTGCAGGTGCTTCAAGAAAGATTATGTTCCCATGAGGGACTCCTATAGCTTTCAAACCACCTGCATCAACATCACTCTTTTCATTCATAAAGCGTGGCAACATTTTAAGTCATTATTATGGTCTTGTTCCCCTTCGGGAGAAGTACACACTTAGACATTAATATAAAGTACGTTCAGTATCTTCAGTAAATAGAGACCGTTCATTGACTCTGACCTCCAGAGTACCTCCAGAGACCTCCAGAGTACTGTTAGAAGTACTGTTAGAAAACACTTCTGATCCTTAAATCTTCTGCTGTACTTTTTACATGGGCTGTTCGTACATCGGTTCTGATGAACTTTTTATTGCTAAAGGAATTAAAAAGTAAACTGTAGTGCAACATATTTGATCTTGAATTTGTAATTGATTCGGGTAGCGATCCCAGACACTCTGCTCACTGTTATCTCTCTAACCTTCCTGTCTGAGAGGAGTGTTTGCAGCAGGCCTGGTTCACTTTTCCTCCGACAGACGCCCGTCTCTTGTCACCTTTTTCATTTGGCAGAGAATGTTTCAGAGGAACGCAGAGGCCAGGGAGGAAAGAAAGAGAGGGATTATGTGATTTAGGTCAAAGATACTGTATGTTGTTTCAAGTACTAATACCACAAAAATCTACTTTGGACATTGGATGAAAGTGTAGCTGTTGAATGAAGGACATGTAATGAGCGTGTGGTGGGAAACTTTCAGGCCTTCAGGAGATCAAGCACACCACACTTCCAGTAAATATGAACATTTCAATGAATGCCTCGTAGCTGTTGCCTCACACTAGGTCTGGGTAATGATCTCCTGTATGGGCTTGTACAGCGCTGTGGAGCAGTGTGCAGGAATAATGAAGTGGAAGGCAAACGGTAGCGATGACCAGTGAAGATATAAAAGATAGTACCCAATTGCTGTGAAAGTACCAAGTCAATGAAGTGAATAGTTAAGTACAAGTTCAACTTGCATAAGTAAGGTGCAGGTGTCTGATACACAAGTTGAGCATCTCAGAAAACTGGACAAAAAATCCAAGAATGAAAGGCAATTAAATAGCAGTGGCGGGCGGTGCATTTCACTCCTAGGCCTTCAGTGACGTCATACTAACAGTGCGTTCACACTGCAGCAACGCGAGCGACGTGACAACATGCTCCACATTCATTTTCAATGGAGCCAGGCAAATCGCTTGCGTGGTGCATTGTGGGTAGCGATACGACGCGATCTAAGCGATTCGAGTTGAGCTTTACTCAACTTTATGCAAAGTCTGCATTTCTGCCCATGACAAATACAACAGTGACTTTAGAGAACTACATTCTACATGAATCTGTTTGAAATGCCCCCGAGCGTGGTGAACTGTGGGAAGGCGAGCGATGGCAAGCGATTCCCGTCGCTGCAGTGTGAACGCACTGTTAGTCTTACCTAAATTAATACACCTCATAATAGCATCAATATGACACCACGGCTCGAGAATCCATACAGAATCACACTTACATTTACATTTATTCATTTAGCAGACGTTTTTATCCAAAGCGACTTCCAAGAGGGAGCTTTACAAAAGTGCATAGGTCACTGATCATAAGAACGAGATAGCTCCAAACATTGCGGGTAGCCAAAACATGAAGCATACATGTGAAAAAAAAGTGCCAAAGAGAAGAACCACAAGAGCATGTAGTTAAACAAGTTATAATTAAACAACGCAAACCTCAAAAAGTGCAAGAGTGTACCTGTAAAAACGAAAGCAACAGTAAACTTACACATTACATCACCTTAATATAGGCTAGTCCAGCAACACTTAATTTCCGGACCATATATAATCAAATAAGCTCGCATTCACAATTAAGAGTAGGAAATTAAGATCACGGATACTGTCAAAACTGAATGATAAAAGTCAATTTTAAGAGATGAGTCAACAAAGTTTGTCCACCAAAAGTACGCAATGTGAGCTTAAACAAGTTTGTCCATTTAACTGTGCATTGTCACTGTTTCATGTCATCAACGAGACGATAACAAAACAAACTGTTCTTTGAAAATCAAAGTAAACAGATTTTTTGCATTTGCAAAACTATTTGACATGTTATGCGCCACGTTATTTACATTATAAATTGCAGATGTTCCAAATGTATTTAGGGCTTGAGAGAGAGCGAGCGCGAGCGATGTATGAAACAGAGAGGGAAAGATAACGTGAGATAGTGAAAGACAAAGGGCAAACAGAGTTTGCATTTTCTTTGTGAAGTTTACAATGATCTGATTTTACAGGTTGTTTGAGTGAAGCATCTTCACCACATAGTAAACATGTGAGTTGCAGAAATGGTCTCTGTTCAGATGAACGCATCCTACAAAAAAGCTACTTCTCCCTGTCTCTTCACACACTGAGCAGTTGTCCTCAGGTCAAACTCCTCTCTGCCCAGGATGGTGTTTCCGGATGTACTCTTCCCTGCATCTTTCCAGTCACCAAAGAGAGAGAGTGAGAGATAGAGAGTGAGGGGGGGGGGGGGGGAAGGATAGATTGATCATCAGATAAGTCAGATGGCAAAAGGGAAAGAGAAATTACATTTTCTTTGTGAAGTCTACAATGATGTGAGTTTAAAGGTTGTGTTGATTGAAGCATCTATACTAGGGGTCCTCAAATTTCTTTCTGCAAAGGCCAGATAATGAGCAGCTGAGAGAATACAGCACGTTAGTCAGTCCTTTGTTGTTGGAAACGGTGGGCTCATTTTGGGATTGCTCTTTTTTCTCCCTTTAAGGCACGGCTGTGCAGGTGTGTCTCCTCATTATCCCTCGCCAGTCGTGCGTAACGGGAGGAGCTGTCCAGGGTGCTGGAGGAGCTGTCCAGGGTGCTTGAGGTGCTGGAGGAGCTGTCCAGGGTGCTGGAGGAGCTGTCCGGGGTGTCGGCTCGGGAGGAGCTGTCCGGGGTGTCGGCTTGGGAGGAGCTGTCCAGGGTGCTGGTGGTCCTTTTGGGCGGCGGCTGGACCCATGCTGATAACAGCCTTTACGTGGCTGCGCCTTTACACAGTTCATCAATGATACAAGCAACATCATTTATAGATAGGCATATTTATCTCCTGGACATGACCAAGGGTTATGTTCTCAAGAACTTAATACAGCAGGGTATAGATCAAACATTGTTTGTTAAAATCAGAGCATTCCAAACAGTATTTTACATTTACATTTTAGTCATTTAGCAGACGCTCTTATCCAGAGCGACTTACAGTAAGTACAGGGACATTCCCCCCGAAGCAAGTAGGGTGAAATGCCTTGCCCAAGGACACAACATCATGTGGCACGGCGGGGAATCGATCCGGCAACCTTCTGGTTACTAGCCCGACTCCCTCACCGCTCAGCCATCTGACTCCCCGTAGTATAAAAGTAATAAAGTAATCATTAGTTCTTGTTAATGGAGACAGACCTCTTCACCAGGCCTCAGGAGGTTGGAGCTCTCTGGAGAAACTCTCTAAAGTCAGCTGCTTCAGATTGTTCTCTCTCAAGACTTTGCGATTGTGTGTGTGTGTGTGGGACAGACAGAGAGTGAATACCGATGTCGATTACCAGCCACCCTTCGTGCTAAACTGTGAGGTATTGATTACACGCAGAGAGGTTCTATATTCAATTAGCAGAAAGGCACTAATCAAATCAGTCATCAGTGTCTGGGAGTGGCGATAAACTGCAGGGAACTTCCTGTTCAGACGTCTGAGTTTCTGCTGAGAGGTTCAGAGGACCTGCTGTTCTCAAGAGAGGAAAGTTGTTCTGCTCAGCATTGAACACTGTAGCTGCTAGTAGCTGGAAGGTTTTACACAGTTGTCAGCAATGGTGGAGTTACCCATCTCTCTCACACGAATATCTTCCAACTCATCCATCCACCCACCCCACAACCCCAACCTCCCACTGCTCCACTTCCACCATGCACCTCCCTACCCTCTCTCTTCCCCCCCTACATCTCTGTCCCGACACGCTCCCTCTCCCTCCCCCCCCCCTCGCCCACTCTCCCCCTCCCACACGCCCCCTCCCCCCCATACCCCCTCCCCCTCTCATCGAATAAAGCCCGCCCTGACAATTTGATTTTGATTTGATTTTACATACTTTTTCCCCAACCGACCACATTGTGGGCGGGGCTGTTGGGTTGGCAGCCAGGCTAGTATAACACTACTTGCTTTGGAGATATCGATACGTGCTAGATGACGTACCCGTAACCAAGTGGCGTCCCATTTCTTAGGGATGACAGGAGGACGAGAGCAGGGAGGAGGAGGCGGTGAAGGTGCTTGTGGTTCTCAGTGCTTCCTCTCCTGGTCTGTGCTTATTACTACCAGGCAAGCTGAACTAAGCGATGTCATCAGTCCTCATGCTGAGAAGGAGACACTGTGAATCCCATCATTAAACACAGAAACAGAGACAGAGAGAGACGGAGACGGAGACGGAGGCGAAGGCTATTTTTCTATTTTTTATAAGAGAGGGCAACAAAACCATCCGCACTGCTTGACGAATCCATTTTGTATTTTTTCCACAAACGTTTAATAAATACGTATCGGATTCGGTGTGCGTGACGAATTTTAGGCTGACTACTAAGAAAAAAACGTATACGAACATTTCGGACTCAGTGTGCAAGGGCCTTTATCCTTATTTATGTGGCTTGTCACTGAAGTGCCTACGTATCTATCCTTCCTATGAACCCGGTTATGACTGCTTTAAACAAGTACCAGTTGGAGTTGGCTACACACCTCATGCCGGGCTTATATAGATGTGTGTATTGGCACTTTGAAAGGTTTGAATTATTAGATACACATATCAATGTATAATTATTAAATCCACTGCAACAATAGGACAAAGGAACACCAACAAAATGTGAATAGCCTACAGTAAGCATACTACTGTAGTATAAATGTAACGTAATGGCTGGAGGCGATTCTAGAGGCGATTCTAGGTTTTAAAACTGGTCTTGGCACTCTCTATCTAACCACTCGTTCAGGTGCTTTCTCGAGTGTTTGCAACCAACTACCGCACACGTCGTTCCCGAACCATTTTGTTCATGTTGTAAATGTTATATCCTCTGTCACTGCGATATCAGTGCTTTGTCGGCACAGCGGAGCTAGTAAGCAAAACAAACCCAGGCCGCCAGAACGGAAGTGGATTGCATATAGGGGAGCAGTTCAGGAAGTAGAGCGGAAACGGCTCAAAAACCTGTCTATAGTTAGTGGAGGGGAGAGAGAGTAAGAGAGAGAGTGGAGGGGAGAGAGGGCAAGAGAGAGAGTGGAGGGGAGAGAGAGTAAGAGAGAGAGTGGGAGAGGAAGGGATGTAAGCTTATAGGGGGGAGGGAGAGAGGAGGGAGGGAGGGAAGGAGAGAGGAGGGAAAAGAGAGACGAGGATGAGAGGAGGGAAGGCGAGAGGGTAAGAGAGTGTGTGTATTACAAAGTAGAAAAAGTTTTATGGGAAATCCAATGTTGCCAAAAGGACTAAACAATAAAACAGAAATGACACAACCATAAAAAGCTCAAAATGAACCTACGGTTGCCTTGCAGCTGTCACCGTGACAATGAAACAGTCAGAGCCAGAACGTGTATGTGTGTGTGCTTCCTTGGGTGTGCACATGTGTGCTTGTGAGTTTGTGTTCATGCATGTATGTGTTTGATCAAGAGACAAAGAGATCCAAACAGAGAGAAAGGGAGAGGTACTGAGAAACAGAAGGAAAAAAAGAGAAAACGGTGAGAGGGATAAAGAAAGAGGGAGAGAGAGAGAAAGAGAGAGGGTGGGGAGGGAATTGCTGAATTGAAATGTCGTTCAGATAAAAGGGCAGGCTGGTGTTTGAGTGATGTCAGGCCCACCTGAGACTGGCTCAGTTCTCTCAATCTAACATCTTTATTGACAAGTTCTCCTGTGGTCCTGAAAGACATTCTCTTCTCCCAGCTAAGTCTATCAACTCTGGAAGAATGACAGATTTAACCCTTATAAATAAGACCAGTGCGGGGAGAGGAAAGAAAATGCCATTTATTCTGTGGGCGTGTGCATGTGGATAAGCAGACACACACTCACAGCTACACTTCTGGAGTTCTACTCCATCATTGAATTGAATTTAATATTGTTTCTTCACAAACACACCCACGCACACATCCACACACACAGTAACACACAGTAACACACACCCACCCAAACACAGAGTCCCTCTTCATCAGTAAGTGTATGTTATAGTGTTTCTTCAGCCACACACTCACACATACAAAGACTCAAACCCAGAAACACACACACACTGCTGATGTCATGATCACTGCTTCTACCGTGTTGCTGTAACAACACACTAACCCTAACCCTTCTACCGTGTTGCTGTAACAACACACTAACACTAACCCTTCTACCGTGTTGCTGTAACAACACACTAACCCTAACCCTTCTACCGTGTTGCTGTAACAACACACTAACCCTAACCCTTCTACCGTGTTGCTGTAACAACACACTAACCCTACCCCTAACCCATGTTGCTGTCCGAACCAGGAAGTGTAACCCTGAGTCACAGCTGATGAAGAGACTCACGTGATCATTTATTTAAAGGGGCGATTGATTGCCAAACCGATTTTACCTTGTCATAGTTGAATAACGATAGTTCGGTGGGTAAAATGAACATACAGTGAATATCAAAGTCCTTTGACACTAACCCTTACCCTAACCCTTTCCTATGCAAATCTCAAAAAGAAAAAATGTGCCTGTAAAACGCTAGCTTTTCAACAAAGCCACCCGTGTGACGTAGGACGGGGGACCGCCCTTTTTGGCTCTGGTCTGTATCTTTGTCACGCCCCAAAATGTACATCCAGACCAGCCCGAGGTACGTCTATCTCCGATAATAGTTTAGCTGCGCGCTGCTCTATGTATGCTACTTATAAGGAATTACAAAGAAGAATGTTTTGAATTATAACAAGGATATTGAAAATGGACCACGGTCGTAAATGCTGTGTTCAAGGCTGTACAGGGAAGGATAACACTCACAGTCTTCCCGAGGAGCCAAACATTCAACAGGCATGGCTGCTGTTGTCTATGAGAAGATCCTGGCGAAGTTCGACACTCAATCATTAATTTTCTCTGAACATTTCACCCAAGACAGTTTTGACAACCTTGGATAATTTCAAGCAGGGTTTGCTAGGAAGCTGAACCTGGAAAGAGGTGCTGTTCCGACCGTATGCTCATTGCAACCGCAAGCTATAAGGACAGTATGATGTTGTGCTAACAGTTATTAGCAATGCTAACGTTTCC
This sequence comes from Hypomesus transpacificus, assembly GCF_021917145.1. NCBI lineage: Eukaryota > Metazoa > Chordata > Actinopteri > Osmeriformes > Osmeridae > Hypomesus > Hypomesus transpacificus. Next base: position 9,367,244 of record NC_061074.1, on the reverse strand, counting down.
TGTATATAGCATACCAGGTAGAATGTTAATACGTTTCTACACACATCAAATGACTCTAGGCTAGACTAGCTGTAGTCGGCATTAGAAGGGAAGCTTCCGAAAAAATAGCCAGAAAACGAACAGCAGTCTGGCTTATTCCTAACGCCTGTCTAGATAATCTATTTGAAAGAACTGGAGAAAGGCAGGTGCTAGATACAGGATACGTTAGCATTGCTAGTAACTGTTACTAGTAACACCTAGACTGTAGGCATGTAAACAAGTTTAGCTTGCTAACGCAAGAGCATAGGTAGAATGTGTGATCATTTAGCCTAGTTTATTGGCAATGGGGCAACGTTTATTCATGTTCCTGACTGTGTTTCATTCAAATAAATAACCTGTGTAATGTAAATCTACAATTCACGATGCATGTTTGTCCAGATCTTTGTCATGTTATTTTTCAGCAAGATATCTAGAGCTAGCTAGCTAACTGAAGCCGAGTAGAATCACGATATGGTTTGGTTGCTAAGCTGTAGCCTAACGTTCTACCCACTTAAGTCAATCCAGTTTGCTTCAACAGCAGAAGTGGAAACAAGTAATGTTATCATTTCAAATGATATGTAGTCAATCTGTTGAAAACGGTGTTGTGTAGACACAATAAATTTATTTGCGCGTTTTTATTTCAAATCTCCAACTTCTGTGTTTCAGCGAGTGCTGCTGTTGGCCGTGTTGCGTTTTTGCGCCCCAGCTTCACTCATTGAAAACCAACCAATCAGCGCGCAGCTTATCTAAATATTAATGAGCATACCATAAAAGGAGAAAAGCAAGTGTTTTTTCCCGGGAACATTTCAGAGGAGCTATTAGGGGGCATAGAACAGCACCCGGGCCATTTTCAACCCAACCAATGTTACATACCCTATTCGGAGACCTTAAGGAACAGTGTGAAATACCCCAAAAACCCAGTCAATCGCCCCTTTTAAGAACTGAGGGAGTACAGTAGCGGAAATAACTGGCACTGGCTCTCTTTCTCTCCTCTCCACCTCCCTCTCTCTCCTCTCTCTGCCTCCCTCATTCCACCTCCCTCTCTCTCCTCTCTCTGCCTCCCTCCCTCTCTCCACCACCTATCTCTCCTCTCTCTGCCTCCTTCGCTCCACCTCCCTGTCTCTCCTCTTTCTGGCTCCCTCTCTCCACCTCCCTCTCTCTGCTCTCTCCTCCTCCCTCTCTCTCCTCTCTCTGCCTCCCTCTCTCAACCTTCCTCTCTTATTAGTAAAGATTAGTAAGGAAGGTTCGATTGAAAAAAGGTTAAGTGAATAGATTCACGCTGTACACAAGCTGTGTAAAACAGTTATGCCGATCTGGATTTATTGAGGGTAAATCCCTGATTTGGATAAATTGAGTGAGATGTTCCCACAAACTATTGCCAGAGAATAGTTACACTGCAGGGGGTCTCTGAGCTACACTGCCCCCAGAGGCTGGGATGGCAGCTGCAGGAGGTCTCTGAGCTACACAGCCCCCAGAGGCTGGGATGGCAGCTGCAGGAGGTCTCTGAGCTACACAGCCCCCAGAGGCTGGGATGGCAGCTGCAGGAGGTCTCTGAGCTACACAGCCCCCAGAGGCTGGGATGGCCCTTTGAACCATCATTCCGTACTCCGATCTATTTCATTCATCAATCCGTGAGAGAAGAGAGAGAGAGATTCCTCTTTGATGTTAGATGTCAGTAGTTATTAGTGTCTGTAGTCAAAGGGATTTTACACTCCTTATACGAAGACTAGGTGTTCAGTCAACACCTCTCTTCCTTCCTAGAGCCTCCTCTTTAGAAAGGGTTCTGTGACCTTCACAGAGAACCTTGAGGCTGCCGCTGAGGGAGGAAGTGGCTTTGATAACAACTGCTGTTGTTGTTGTAGTAAATCACCAGGTCCAGTCCTGCTCTGTTCTATAACTGAAACAATCTGGTTGAACAGCAACCAGGTCGTGTGTGTGTGTAATCCTAACGCACTCACTCTCCTGGTCCTGAACACACATGGTGCTTTATTTGTGGTGTGTCTCTCACCCTTACAAACACATCTGCATGAGTACATGCCACACTTCCTGCCCATAGAACACACTCAGTCTCCTGGTCCTGAACACACTCAGTCTCCTGGTCCTGAACACACTCAGTCTCCTGGTCCTGAACACACTCAGTCTCCTGGTCCTGAACACACTCAGTCTCCTGGTCCTGAACACACTCAGTCTCCTGGTCCTGAACACACTCAGTCTCCTGGTCCTGAACACACAGTGTGGGTGTGTGCTTTATATGTGGTGTGTGTGTGTGAGTGTAGTGTGTGTCTACAGTGTGTGTATGTATGTGTGTGTGCGTTTCAGTGTGTGGAGGTTCATACATGTGGGACTATAACACAGTTATAAAGTTCATGTTTGTTTTCAGACACTCCTGTTAAAGCTCTTCCTGTGCTGTTGTACAAGGGTTGCACATTAAGCAATTATAATTGCAGTGTTCACTCTGTCTTTCCATACTTCCCCCAACAAGGATGTTACCTGCTGGGATGTTCCCCCCCCTCTACTATCCCTCTCTACCCCCCCCCCCCCTCTCGACACTCCCTCTCTACTCCCCCTCTCTACTATCCCTCTCTACCCCCCCCCTCCCTCTCGACACTCCCTCTCTACTATCCCTCTCTAACCCCCCCCCCCTCTACTCTCCCTCTCTACTCTCCTTCTCAACCCCCCCCCCTCTCTACACTCCCTCTCTACTCTCCCTGTCTGCTCTCCCCTCTCTACTTTCCCTCTCTACACTCCCTCTCTACTCTCCCCTCTCTGCTCCCCCCTCTCTACTCTCCCTCTCTACACTCCCTCTCTACTCTCCCTCTCTACTCTCCCTCTCTACCCCCCCCTCTCTACCCCCCCCTCTCTGCTCTCCCCTCTCTGCTCTCCCCTCTCTACACTCCCTCTCTACACTCCCCTCTCTACTCTCCCTCTCTACTACCCCCTCTCCTCTCTACTCTCCCTCTCTACACTCCCTCTCTACTCTCCCTCTCTACTCCCCCCTCTCTACTCTCCCTCTCTACCCCCCCCTCTCTGCTCTCCCCTCTCTGCTCTCCCCTCTCTACACTCCCTCTCTACACTCCCCTCTCTACTCTCCCTCTCTACTCCCCCCTCTCCTCTCTACTCTCCCCCTCTACTCTCCCCCTCTACTCTCCCCTCTCTCTACTCCCCCCTCTCCTCTCTACTCTCCCCCTCTACTCTCCCCCTCTACTCTCCCCCTCTACTCTCCCTCTCTACTCTCCCCTCTCTCTACTCCCCCCTCTCCTCTCTACTCTCCCCCTCTACTCTCCCCTCTCTACTCTCCCTCTCTACTCCCCCCTTGCTACTCTTCTCTTTTTCTTCTCCCTCTTTCTCTTTACCATCTCTTTCCAGTTGTTGCTTCTCTCGCTCCTCTTTCTCTCCTTCTGTGATGCAGCTCATAAATGATGCTGTTTGATCAGCAGATCAGGCTGGTTCCAGAGTGATTCCTGCCTCCACCCCTCCTCCATCAACCCCTCCTCCATCAACCCCTCCTCCATCCACCCCTCCTCCATCCACCCCTCCTCCATCCACCCCTCCATCCACCCCTCCATCCACCCCTCCATCCACCCCTCCTCCATCCACCCCTCCTCCATCCACCCCTCCTCCATCCACCCCTCCATCCACCCCTCCTCCATCCACCCCTCCATCCACCCCTCCATCCACCCCTCCTCCATCCCTCCATCCACCCCTCCTCCATCAACCCCTCCTCCATCAACCCCTCCTCCATCAACCCCTCCTCCATCAACCCCTCCTCCATCCACCCCTCCTCCATCCACCCCTCCATCCACCCCTCCTCCATCCCTCCTCCATCCCTCCTCCATCCCTCCATCCACCCCTCCATCCACCCCTCCTCCATCCACCCCTCCATCCACCCCTCCATTGACCCCTCCATCCACCCCTCCATCCACCCCTCCATCCATCCCTCCTCACTCCATCCCTCTTCACTCCACCCCCTTTTATCCATCCTGTGCATATGTTCCCCATCTGAAACTGTTGCTGTGATCTCCTATAGAAGGAGCTGAAGTGGTTTTCCATTTGTTAACGGTAACAGCTTCAATGTTATCAGGCTGGCCTCTTGAGAGTAGACTTTGGTGCTTCATTACTGGGAAACCCTGTCAGTGTCAGTGTTCACTAATGACAGCCAGCAGCTAGGAGTCCTGCAGCCATTAGCCAGAGGCTAGGAGTCCTGCAGCCATTAGCCAGCAGCTAGGAGTCCTGCAGCCATTAGCCAGCAGCTAGGAGTCATGCAGCCATTAGCCAGCAGCTAGGAGTCCTGCAGCCATTAGCCAGCAGCTAGGAGTCCTGCAGCCATTAGCCAGCAGCTAGGAGTTCTGCAACCATTAGCCAGCAGCATCCAGGCTTCACACCACAGTCATCCTGCTTTCATCAAGGCTTACAGTTAGTCAGGCTGTGCACAGGAGGCACACCACCACACACACACACACACACAGACACACACATGCAGACACACGGACACATCCAAGTTTGTTCTTCTTGTCCATACTTTTTGTCATGTCATGTAACATTAATGACTTGATGTGACTTTGATAAAAGAATCAAGGTTGTGTTGAAACCGTACAAGTCTTCCAGGCCTCATGAATTCTTCAGTTTTATCTGAGGACTGTGAGCTCACAACGCCTCCAGACCAGAATGACTCTGAACCTGTTTTTCCTACCCGGCGCGGGAACTAGACAAAAGCATTTCTTATTCATGCTGTGATTGATGATTGGAATAATTGATCCCCTGCAGTTATTATGAGTGTGGCTGACGACAGAGCTGGGGTTGGGTTGGTGTGTACGTGTGATTGAGTGTGAGTTAGGGTGTGTGTGTGCTTTGATGTGTGTGCTTGTGTGAGTTAGGGGGTGTGTGTGTATGTGTTTGCTTGTGAATGTATTGTGGTTATGTTTATGAGAGCAATTACTGCATGTGCAATGACTTGAATCCTACTGTGTGTGTGTGTGTGTGTAAGGGTGAGTGCATGTGTGTATGAGCGTGTGTGTGTATGCGTGTTTGTGTGTGAGCGTGAGTGTGTTCTCGCCTGTTTAAGGATTCTTCAGTACATCTCTCCTCTCCTGTCTCTGAACATTAAGCACAAAGACATTTTCTAATCTCACTGACCTTTTAGCGCCTGGCAAACGACACTCAATTAAGGGACAATCAGCCTTTGCCATTAAACCCCTCGCCTACTTCTCAGTCACACACGTCACTAACTCACAGATACAACATATAGAGATGCAGCATAGTCATATAGATACAGCACAGTCATATAGAGATAGAGCACAGTCGTATAGATACAGCACAGTCATATAGATACAGCACGGTCATATAGATATAGAGCACAGTCATATAGATACAGCACAGTCATATAGAGATACAACACAGTCATATAGATACAACACAGTCATATAGATACAACACAGTCATATAGATACAGCACAGTCATATAGATACAGCACAGTCATATAGAGATACAACACAGTCATATAGATACAGCACAGTCATATAGATACAGCACGGTCATATAGAGATAGAGCACAGTCATATAGATACAGCACAGTCATATAGAGATACAACACAGTCATATAGATACAACACAGTCATATAGATACAGCACAGTCATATAGATACAGCACAGTCATATAGAGAGAGCACAGTCGTATAGATACAGCACAGTCATATAGAGATACAACACAGTCATATAGATACAACACAGTCATATAGATACAGCACAGTCATATAGATACAGCACAGTCATATAGAGATACAACACAGTCATATAGATACAGCACAGTCATATAGATACAGCACGGTCATATAGAGATAGAGCACAGTCATATAAATACAGCACAGTCATATAGAGATACAACACAGTCATATAGATACAACACAGTCATATAGATACAGCACAGTCATATAGATACAACACAGTCATATAGATACAGCACAGTCATATAGATACAACACAGTCATATAGATACAACACAGTCATATAGATACAGCACAGTCATATAGATACAGCACAGTCATATAGAGATACAACACAGTCATATAGATACAGCACAGTCATATAGATACAGCACGGTCATATAGAGATAGAGCACAGTCATATAGATACAGCACAGTCATATAGAGATACAACACAGTCATATAGATACAACACAGTCATATAGATACAGCACAGTCATATAGATACAGCACAGTCATATAGAGAGAGCACAGTCGTATAGATACAGCACAGTCATATAGAGATACAACACAGTCATATAGATACAACACAGTCATATAGATACAACACAGTCATATAGATACAGCACAGTCATATAGATACAGCACAGTCATATAGAGATACAACACAGTCATATAGAGATACAACACAGTCATATAGATACAGCACAGTCATATAGATACAGCACGGTCATATAGAGATAGAGCACAGTCATATAGATACAGCACAGTCATATAGAGATACAACACAGTCATATAGATACAACACAGTCATATAGATACAGCACAGTCATATAGATACAGCACAGTCATTTAGATACAACACAGTCATATGGAGATACAACACAGTCATATAGATACAACACAGTCATATAGATACAGCACAGTCATATAGATACAGCACGGTCATATAGATACAACACAGTCATATAGATACAACACAGTCATATAGATACAGCACAGTCATATAGATACAGCACAGTCATATAGAGATACAACACAGTCATATAGATACAGCACAGTCATATAGATACAGCACGGTCATATAGATACAGCACGGTCATATAGATACAACACAGTCATATAGATACAAGACAGTCATATAGATACAGCACAGTCATATAGATACAACACAGTCATATAGAGATACAACACAGTCATGAAGATACAGCACAGTCATATAGATACAGCACAGTCATATAGATACAGCACAGTCATATAGATACAGCACGGTCATATAGATACAACACAGTCATATAGATACAAGACAGTCATATAGATACAGCACAGTCATATAGATACAACACAGTCATATGGAGATACAACACAGTCATATAGATACAACACAGTCATATAGATACAACACAGTCATATAGATACAGCACGGTCATATAGAGATACAGCACAGTCATATAGATACAGCACAGTCATATAGAGATACAACACAGTCATATAGAGATACAACACAGTCATATAGATACAACACAGTCATATAGATACAACACAGTCATATAGATACAGCACGGTCATATAGAGATACAGCACAGTCATATAGATATACAGCACAGTCATATAGAGATGCAACACAGTCATATAGATACAACACAGTCATATAGAGATACAGAGATGGGAAGTTACAAGGTACAAATACTTTGTTACTGTACTTTAGTAGGTCTGGTATCAGTACTTTAGTTCACTATTTATTTTCCGGACAACTGTTTACTTTCACTCCTTGCACCCTTCTCCTCACCCTCCTCACCCTCCACACCCTCCTCACCATCCTCACCCTCCTCCTCACCCTCCTCACCATCCACACCCTCCTCCTCACCATCCACACCCTCCTCCACACCCTCCTCACCCTCCACACCCTCCTCACCATCCTCACCCTCCTCCTCACCCTCCACACCCTCCTCACCCTCCTCACCCTCCTCACCATCCTCACCCTCCTCCTCACCCTCCTCACCATCCACACCCTCCTCCTCACCCTCCACACCCTACTCCTCACCCTCCACACCTTCCTCACCCTCCACACCTTCCTCACCCTCCACACCTTCCTCACCCTCCACACCCTCCTCACCCTCCACACCCTCCTCCTCACCCTCCACACCCTACTCCTCACCCTCCACACCTTCCTCACCCTCCACACCTTCCTCACCCTCCACACCCTACTCCTCACCCTCCACACCCTCCTCCTCACCCTCCACACCCTCCTCCTCACCCTCCACACCCTCCTCACCCTCCACACCCTCCTCCTCACCATCCACACCCTCCTCACCCTCCACACCTTCCTCACCCTCCACACCCTACTCCTCACCCTCCACACCCTCCTCACCCTCCACACCCTTCTAACCCTGTGGTTCTGTGTGAGGTGGTTCTGTGTTACTTAGATCATCTGAGATTTTTTTTTTTACAAATGCGAAAATCCAAATGTGTCTTTAATAGAAACCCTCAACCCCCTAGAGCAGCAGACAGAACCCATATAGAATTGTTTTATTTTTAATATTCACATCTCCGAACGACTGTAGTTCAACGTTCAGTGAGCAGCTGTAGAGCCGATATGTATTCAGTCCACAGACATAGGAAAAAACACAAGAACCACATTCCATGTCAAATATTTCCATGAAAATCCTGATATGCCGCCTGTCTTTGAGCCAGGACTGGTGTTGGCTGGTTTTACACCCCTATCAATAACAAGACTTCTCAACCTATAAAGAACATAACCCTTTACAGCCCACTGGCCCAGAGCTGCAGCAGTGCTGCTCTTTAATTCATCATCTATAGAGAGAGAAGATGGAGAGAAGTGGAGAGAGATGAGCGTTTGCTTCTTGAATCCTCCCCCTGCCACATATCCCACAGCTCTAACTGTCGCAAGACATTACAGCAGTTTGTCAGAAGAATTTGAATGTGGGACCTGCTGTAAACTTCCACCCCCTCCACCATCACTAACTCCTCCATCCACCCCATCTCCTCCATCCCCTCCACCCCTCTCCACTCCCTCCATCCCCTCCACCCCCTCCATATCCTCCACCCCCTCGACCCCTCTCCACTCCCTCCACCTCCTCCACCCCCTCCACCTAGTCCATCCCCTCCACCTCCTCCACCCCTTCCACCCCCTTCACTTCCTAAAAACCCAGAACAGAGAGAAAGTGGATGAAAGGAGAGAGGAGAGAGCAGAGAAGGGGGATAAGGACATGAAAGGAGAGATGGGTGAATAAAGACTAGAAGAGATGAAGTACAGGAGGGTGGTGGTGGAGGGAGGATGAGGTGAGGAATGCAGATGAAGGGGTGCAGGCCTTGGTGAGTCTGTTCAACACATTACTTACTGATCGTGAAAAAGGAGCAAGCACTCAACATCAATCAGGACTGAAATATGTTAGCAATGCTCCTGTTCTCTCTCTCTCTCTCTCTCTCTCTCTCTCTCTCTCTCTCTCTCTCTCTCTCTCTCTCTCTCTCTCTCTCTCTCTCTCTCTCTCTGTCCTCTCTCTGTATCTCTATCTTCTCATTCGAACTCCCCCCACTGTTTTCTACATCGGATTTAGCATGTGGTCTTTCTAATTGCCTCTCTCTCCCTCTCTCCCATATTTCTCTCCCTCACTCCCCTGCTGAGCGTTGTGTCTGCCAGCCGTCAACAGCCAATCATCACCCCACGTCCCCTGCTGTGCCGCTCTGTCACAGCTTCTAGAACTGAGCCAGACGCTTCTATACCTGTCAGACACATCTAGAACTGAGCCAGACGCTTCTATACCTGTCAGACACGCCTAGAACTGAGCCAGACGCTTCTATACCTGTCAGACACATCTAGAACTGAGCCAGACGCTTCTATACCTGTCAGACACATCTAGAACTGAGCCAGACGCTTCTATACCTGTCAGACACGCCTAGAACTGAGCCAGACGCTTCTATACCTGTCAGACACATCTAGAACTGAGCCAGACGCTTCTATACCTGTCAGACACGCCTAGAACTGAACCAGACGCTTCTATACCTGTCAGACACATCTAGAACTGAGCCAGACGATTCTATACCTGTCAGACACATCTAGAATTGAGCCAAAAGCTTCTACAACTGTCAGACGAGTCTAGAACTGAGCCAGACGCTTCTATACCTGTCAGACACGCCTAGAACTGAGCCAGACGCTTCTATACCTGTCAGACACATCTAGAACTGAGCCAGACGATTCTATACCTGTCAGACACATCTAGAATTGAGCCAAAAGCTTCTACAACTGTCAGACGAGTCTAGAACTGAGCCATAAGCTTCTAGAACTGTCAGACACGTCTAGAACTGAGCCAGACGCTTCTAGAACTGTCAGACACGTCTAGAACTGAGCCAGATGCTTCTAGAACTGTAAGACATGTCTAGAACGCCGAGTACATCTACACAGAGACCATTAAATATATTTTACACTTCATACATCACTTTCATCCACTTTACATCAGATGTGCGTAGTTCTAACAGTGAACAGAGTCACGGAACAGTCTGTATTTACCAGGCTACCAAGCACGATGAACCATCTACAATGCACATATGACCTGGAAAGTAAAGCTTTACATTTTTTTTACAAAGTTAAATAAAAATCTAAAACATGTCGTGTTCATTTACATTTACATGTATTCATTTAGCAGACGCTTTTATCCAAAGCGACTTCCAAGAGAGAGCTTTACAAAGTGCATAGGTCACTGATAATAACAACAAGATAGCCCCAAAGCATTGCGGGTAGCCAAAACAAGAAGCACACATTGTGGACAACCAAAAAATAAGTGCCAAAGGGAAAAACCATAAGTGGGTTCATTCATGGTGGGGAGGACAGAGCTGCCTCGTGTTCATGGTGGGCAGCAGGGAGGACAGAGCTGCCTCGTGTTCATGGTGGGCAGCAGGGAGGACAGAGCTGCCTCGTGTTCATGGTGGGCAGCAGGGAGGACAGAGCTGCCTCGTGTTCATGGTGGGCAGCAGGGAGGACAGAGCTGCCTCGTGTTCATGGTGGGCAGCAGGGAGGACAGAGCTGCCTCGTGTTCATGGTGGGCAGCAGGGAGGACAGAGCTGCCTCGTGTTCATGGTGGGCAGCAGGGAGGACAGAGCTGCCTCGTGTTCATGGTGGGCAGCAGGGAGGACAGAGCTGCCTCGTGTTCATGGTGGGCAGCAGGGAGGACAGAGCTGCCTCGTGTTCATGGTGGGCAGCAGGGAGGACAGAGCTGCCTCGTGTTCATGGTGGGCAGCAGGGAGGACAGAGCTGCCTCGTGTTCATGGTGGGCAGCAGGGAGGACAGAGCTGCCTCGTGTTCATGGTGGGCAGCAGGGAGGACAGAGCTGCCTCGTGTTCATGGTGGGCAGCATGGAGGACAGAACTGCCTCGTGTTCATGGTGGGCAGCAGGGAGGACAGAGCTGCCTCGTGTTCATGGTGGGCAGCAGGGAGGACAGAGCTGCCTCGTGTTCATGGTGGGCAGCAGGGAGGACAGAGCTGCCTCGTGTTCATGGTGGGCAGCAGGGAGGACAGAGCTGTCTCATGTTCATGGTGGGCAGCAGGGAGGACAGAGCTGCCTCGTGTTCATGGTGGGCAGCAGGGAGGACAGAGCTGCCTCGTGTTCATGGTGGGCAGCAGGAATGCCTTCTGGCCTGGATGCACATTGGGAGTTTACTCAACACTGGAAATGGAAACAACAGCTTTGACCTTGACTCAGAAATGAAGGGGAGGTGTGTGTGTGTGTGTGTGTGTGTGTGTGTGAGAGAGAGAGAGAGAGAGAGAGAGAGAGAGAAGAGAGAGAGAAGTATATGATATATTATCATGACCAAAAAGTGGGTGGTTTGTGTGTGTGTATGTGCGTGTAGCACACGGTCAATGACAGGTCTTAGTTAATGGGCTATATTTGCTGTAATTCAGCAGGAAAACACAGTTTTTACTCTCTAATGCTGAATAAAAAACTGACGAGGCACCCTCCTCCAGGCCCTCTCCTCCTCTCCTCTCTTCCTCTCCTCTCTTCCTCTCTTCCTCTCCTCCTCTCCTCTCTTCCTCTCTACCTCTCTTCCTCTTCTCTTTTCCTCTCCTCTCTCCTCATCCCCTCGTCTCCTCTCTTCCTCTCCTCCTCTCCTCTCTTCCTCTCTACCTCTCTTCCTCTTCTCTTTTCCTCTCCTCTCTCCTCATCCCCTCGTCTCCTCTCTTCCTCTCCTCCCCTCCTCTCCTCTCTTCCTCTCCTCTCTTCTCCCCTCCTCTCCCCACTTCCTCTCCTGTCCTCTCTCCTCCTCTCCTCTCCTCTATTCTCTCCTTTCTCTTCTCCTCTCTTCTCCCCTCCTCTCCTCTTTTCTCCCCTCCTCTCTTCTCCCCTCCCTTTCTCCCCTCCCCTATTCTCCTCTCCCTTCCTCTCCTCTCCTTTAGTGATAAATGACAGTCTTTCCAAAAGGGCTATGCTAATGTTGTCATTTATCTGTGAGCAGGGCCGAGGCTCCTACCCTGTCCCCCTTGCAGGACCAGGGGGACCAGGGGGGAGCATGGAGCTGGAGCCATAACGAGACAAACACTACTGAGACTGCAGCACTGCTGACTGACCTGGGGGAGGGGAGCCAGAATGCCTTGAGTGTGTGTCTGTGTGTGCGTGCATGTGTCTGTTTCCTGTGCTGGCATAGAGGTGAGTTCCCATCCCATTAGGGGATGGATCAATCCCCTAATGTGTCAGGCATGTGCTGGGTACTCACACACACATACACACTCACACACACACATAGGGAGTAGTGCAATGCAGATCATACAAGTGATAAGAGACTCACTGAGGAGAAAATAAGGGCTCTCTATTACAGTGGCAAAGCAAACACAAATTATCACATTACTGCATCCTAACTCGGTTTTGTCAGAACGCCGGTTCCTCTAAGTGCCTTTCATCTCAAGCCCACACTGTGCCCATCCACACTCCAGATCATCACAATTTGTTTTCTTCAAAATGGACGCCTTTCTCAAACACTGTAATCAGTGTAGTGACACTATCAATTTCTTCCCCCCGTCCTCTCAGTTCCTCCTGATATCGTCTTGTCTGGGGGAAATGTTTATGCTCGTCTTGCTGCTGACAGGATTCACGCCGAGCGATGCTAGGATGTCTGATGCAGATCTCTGGAGGGGTGAACATGGCTTCTGCTCTGCTCTGCCCCCCCCTGGCTGCTCTGAGGACACACCTGAGGGAGGAGGAGGAGGAGAGGCACACCTGAGGGAGGAGGAGGAGGAGAGGCACACCTGAGGGAGGAGGAGAGGCACACCTGAGGGGGGAGGAGGAGGAGAGGCACACCTGAGGGGGAGGAGGAGGAGAGGCACACCTGAGGGGGGAGGAGGAGGAGAGGCACACCTGAGGGGGAGGAGGAGGAGAGGCACACCTGAGGGGTGAGAAGGAGGAGAGGCCAGCTGCTTCAGGAAGCCACTCTGATGCATTAACATCGAACACTCCACTTACTTCCCCTTCATGGTTCTTCTCAGTTGTCAGGTGAATTTACATGGATGCATTTAGCAGACGCTTTTATCCAAAGCGACTTCCAAGAGAGAGCTTTACAAAAGAGCATAGGTCACTGATCATAACAACGAGGTAGCCCCAAACATTGCAAGCAGCCAAAACATGCATAGTGAAACATACATTGTGAAAAACCAAAAATGTGCCAAAGGGAAGAACCATAAAAGCATGCAGTTAAACAAGTTACAATTAATCAAAATTAAACTCAAAAAGTGCAAGAGTGTACTTGTAGAAGAACAATCAACAGTAAAATATTTCACAGCAAGTCCGTTATTACTAACCAACAAGAGCAACAAGTCTCTCAATAAGAGTCATTGTGAACCTGGAGAAAACTAACATCAGGTCCAGCCAAGCATTCCTAAGTTATTCAGCTTCACTTTGTTTTCATACATTCAGCATGTAGTAGCTTATACTGTATGTGTTGGGACTTCTTTCTATTTCAATTCAATATTTATTTGTCATTGTCATAGAAAACAACGAAATTCTGTTTAGAGCATTCAAACACTGCATAGTTTGACATAAAAGTGTAATACAAAGTCTAATATCCCTTCAATAAACTTCCCATAAACTGACGAGGCACCCTCCTCCAGGCCCTCTGCCCTCCTCTCCTCTCTTCATCTCCTCTTCTCCTCTCGTCCTCTCCTCTCGTCCTCTCCTCTCTTCCTCTCCTCTCGTCCTCTCCTCTCTTCCTCTCCTTTTTTAGATGATGTATTAGAGGTTGAGTTGGGTTAGGGTCCCCCTGTAGGCTGCCAGTGTTGTTCAAGAGGAGCAGGACTTAAGAATGACCTACAAATGGCAAGCAAACCTGAAAGTGAAGTTAAACTTCATTAGGAGTGAGGCGTTGTGGTTGGAACCAGGATGAAGCTCACAGCACATCATGGAGGTTATTTACTGTTCACTGAGTGAATAGACATTTGCAAACTGCAGCAGTTCTGTTTTACAAGGCATCACTTTTCTTTTTTGAATAAATCCCCACTCCATCTTCCCAATAGAACATCACTGTGTTCTTGAACGTGTGCTCTGCTCTGGAAACTCCCTTCTCTTCTTGCCAGCTCTGCTTCAGCTCCTGTTCTCATGGTAACGAGTCTGTGAGAATATCAGAGATGTTCCAGGGCCCGGTTCCTCTCTTCATCTCTGCACTGCAGCAGTAATTGCGGATGGTTGAAACTGACGGTCCTTTGGAAAGACTGCTTCCTCTACCAGCTTCCTGTGGGCGTGACTTACTGGTTTCAGCGAATCCAAGGAGCAGGGACACAGATGTGGTCAGAAATGTTACTTTGTCAACACGTTCATCCACAGGGTCTCATTTAGTCTCTGCGGGGTGCTGAGTGCATTCACTGAGGTCTAAATCTTATCAAATCACATTTCAGATTTACAAACATTATGCATGCATACCCTGTTTTACAAGAAATGTGACAGAGATATGATGAAAGTTATAAAATTGTTATAATGCATTGAGCAGGCATCCAAACGGCTGAATCAGGTCTGTTCCTACTTCCCAAGACCAGCCTGTCATTGTGGTGTGTGGGTATGTGTATGAATGTGTGTGTGTGTGACTTGACCTGTGCTTTGTCATTGGAACAGCATGGAGGAACTCTAAATTAGGACACTAGACACAGCAGCATCAGATTGACCTCCAGGGAACACACACACACACCCACAGACACACATCCACAGAAAAACACACACACACCCACAGAAACACACCCACACACACACAGAGACTCACAGAAGCTGAGAATTGTTGATGAAGGACCTGCTACCCTGCCTGTCTGTGTTGAACTCTTGTTGTGTTGATTGTGGGAGATTTGCTCAGGTCATTTAGAATCAGCTGCATTAGTAAATAAAACAAGCACAGGAGAACACAGAATACAGGAAGGAAGGGACTGGCTTGTATTATATGTGTGATTTACACAGTGCTGAAAGTTTAGTTTTGTGTTGTGAGGGCACGTCTACTTTAGTTATCATAGTTACTACAGCCCCCATCACATGTCATAGTTACTGCAGCCCCCATCACATGTCGTAGTTACTACAGCCCCCATCACATGTCGTAGTTACCACAGCCCTCATCACATGTCATAGTTACTACAGCCCCCATCACATGTCATAGTTACTACAGCCCCCATCACATGTCATAGTTACTGCAGCCCCCATCACATGTCATAGTTACTACAGCCCCCCATCATATGAGTTTTCCGTTCGACTGCAGATTGTGAGAAAACAAAAAGATCCCTATTTCTCCCTTGGCAACAGAAAAGGCTAATTGCTGCAGACACCGACATGAGTTGATAAACTCCATCAGACCCCCTCCCTCACTCTTCCTCCCCCATCCTTTCTTCCCCCATCCATCCCTCCCCCCCCCTCCTCCACCCCCCTCCGCTTCGCCAGGATTCATTATCGTCTGACGATTTGATTATTTATTTACTTTTGTTCTTGGTTTGCGTTTCCTGCCTCGGTAATCACGGTTCTCTCCACCCTCTCGCTCTGCAGGGTGAAAAGAGGAGAACCGGTTCTGCTGGAGACGGTTCCTGTCTGCTGACAGACGGAGTAATGTGGGGTGACTGGACTGGGTCAGGTGGAGACACCAGTCAGCACTCTGAGCTCATCTCAGCAGGATCTGTCACTTCTGGAGGAACGTGAGAAGCAAGTGTGGAGAGATGCACGAGTCTGAAGCTAATGAAAGAGATTCTGAAATTCTTCAGAAACTCCAAGACCAACATCCCCCCTCCCCCTCACCCGCCTACCCTGACCCGCCCACCGCCTCCCTACCCCTCACACATCTCCCCCTCCCCCCCATCCTCCCTCTGCCTCCCTCCTCTAGTCTCTCCATTGATACAGAGTGGGATGTTAATTCAATTATCCTTGTGAGAGCATGCGTACTGACGGCAGTAGGACATAAAGCATTGAGCATGTTAACCAGAGTTCCTCTCCAGTCTCACCCTTCACTCAGCAGCTTCAGTCTCTTGGGAGGTGAAACACATCCAGCTCCTCAACATGAGCAGCAGGATTACTGTCACTGTGATGAGGGCGGGGCGGACACACAATACAAGTTAAATAAGGTGCCATCAAAATGATACATGTACTATGATCTAAGTCAAGAAAATAATTTAAGGGGGGGGGATAAATGGAGCGGGATTGGTAGTTCTGGGATTGTCAGATCTGGGATTGGCAGGTCTGGGATTGGTAGTTCTGGGATTGGCAGGTCTGGGATTGGCAGGTCTGGGATTGGCAGGTCTGGGATTGGCAGGTCTGGGATTGGCAGTTCTGGGATTGGCAGGTCTGGGATTGGCAGGTCTGGGATTGGCAGGTCTGAGATTGGCAGGTCTGGGATTGGCAGGTCTGGGATTGGCAGTTCTGGGATTGGCAGTTCTGGGCAGTGAAAACTGACCTTCCATTTCCTCTGCCTCTCCATGTGTTTCAGCTTCCACCTCACATCAAACTTTATTTAAAACTATCCTTTTAACAAGCACTGTCACATACCCCCTTTCCACCAAAGTGAACCGGGAGTTAGTTTGGAGCTGGTTCAATTAGCGAGCCTCCTAAAAACCGGTTTGCTTTTCCACGAGCTAGAGAGCCACCACAGAGCCACGTCATTACGTCACTGTATACTTCTCATCTTTTCCAGCAACCCTAGCGCGGTAGCTCCAAACACAAAGCAGAGCCCGTCTAAAGGCTGTTTATCAATCCAAAGAACGCTAAGAACGCTATGTTGAGATGCGTGTATTCTTGGCTATGGCGCAATACCCTCGCAGCAATATGACAACACTGGCATTATCAGCCCAACATTGTATAAACTTTTGCAGTATTGTGCTTGTGTATTAAATGTTTGTTAAACATAGGCTCACACTTAAAGTTCAAAACAAACTCATAAATTGTCTTAATCATTTCACTCATTTGATAGGATTAGGATAAAATGCAGCAACTAGTGTCTGCACTGCACTGCGATGATAGCTAGGTTATCAAAAAGTCAGAGCAAATTTACAAATTAGCCGTTTCATCAATAAAATAAGCACATTTTCAGTAACTACACTGCCCACTTCTCGTCACATTTTAATTCAGATGCTGATTAACACGTACCGTTTAGCTGAAATAAGAATTGTAAAAACATACAGCAATGCCGGTCAAAGGATTCTGTTTGGATTGTTGGTCTTGGTAACCCCGCCCCTGCCCCTGACGCAAGCGGTTCTTACTTGGTTCCTACTTTAGACCAGCTCTGTTATGGTGCTACTTAAGATACACTTTTCCTAGTTCGGAGCCAGTTCTTGGGCTGTCGAAAGAGAAAGAACTTGTTCGAGATTAAGCACTGGCTCCGAACCAGCACCAAAAATGCGGGTGTGAAAAGGGGTAACAGAGGGCTTCCCACGTCAGCAACTGTTACAGGGCTACAGTAGCCCTCTCAACACTCAAGGAAGACAAGAACAAACTCCCAGGAAAACTGGGAGAATGGACCACATTGGGAGGAGCATTTCAGTGAGAGATCTCCTTGTCCAGCTGTGTCCAGGTGTGTTCAGGTGTGTCCAGCTGTGTCCAGGTGTGTCCAGCTGTGTCCAGCTGTGTCCAGCTGTGTTCAGCTGTGTCAGGGCCAACGTTAGCCCGCAACGCTCATGATGCTAGCCTGGAGAGATCTCCTCCTCCAACTGTCTCCTCCTCTAACTCCTGCAGTCTCTGATAACACTGCTGCACCACATGTCTGAATATGAAGGAGGGGGAGGGGAGGGGAGGAGAGGGGGGAGATGAGTTTGGGGAGTTAGAGAGATGAAGAGGGTAAAGAGATGAAAGGTGGGAAGAGCTAGAGAGGGAGAGAGCGGGGGAGAGATGTGAAGAGGGGGAAGTGAACAACGTTGACCTTGTTTCTCTTCAGTTCTGCAGGAAAGGAAGAGGGAGGGTGTCATGAGAGACAGACAAACAGACAGACGGAGACGGATAAGTTCAGGGGCGGATTTGGGATCTAGAAACTCAGAAGAAAAAGAGAAGACATGAGGCTCCCTGGTTAGTTCATAGTAGAGAATATCCATGAATTAGTGGTTAGATTATACCATTTGTACATCCTATAATAGTATAATAGTTGTCTAGTCAAATCAAATGTCTTTTGTTTACAATTTGTTATCAGGATCTTCAACAAAACAGAACTGTAATTATTGCTACATGAACAGAGATTAGAGGGTTGGTGTGGTATCTACCATTCTTACAGAGTTTCCTTGTGAATCCTTTTTAAGCATCTGCTAGTTGACAGTCAGTGTTTGTCTGTTAATAATGAGGCCCATGTGAGGATGATGACACGGTAGGAAGCGTCTAGATTTATCTGTTTCACAGAACACCTGCATCCCTCCATGCGATCTGAGGCTGAGATTACACTTGACAATATGTTTCTCTGTAGGAGCGATGATAAGCTGGTGGAGTCAGACAGACACAGGCAGACAGGCAGACAGGCAGGCAGGCAGGGAGACAGGTAGAAAGGCACGATGGTAGGCCTCCCTCTCACAACTCCAGTAACTGCTAAAGGACGAACATGTCTCAGAGAGACATGGCGACATGAATCACTTGTTCCTGTCGCCAGAGTTTCTTCTAGAAAGGTCTGTTTGAACATGTGACCGCTGAAGTGGAACGTTGCCTTCCATCTTGTTAAACATCTCCCTCTCCCCCTGTTCCTCGCCGATTGTTATCCCCTATCTCTGTCAGAAAGCTGAACGCTCTTTTCATCTTCTCAGGTTTCACATTTACATCTGAAGCATTTAGACCTGAAGAGCCTCTCTCCAATACCAAAGAAACACAACCAAACAATGAAACACTTCTAGAAAAATGCCAATTAGTGAAAGGACCTGGCTCCTTCATATCCTGCCTCCATATCCTGCCTCCATATCCAGCCTCCATATCCTGCCTCCATATCCTGCCTCCATATCCTGCCTCCATATCCAGCCTCCATATCCAGCCTCCATATCCAGCCTTCATATCCAGCCTCCATATCCTGCCTCCATATCCTGCCTCCATATCCTGCCTCCATATCCAGCCTCCATATCCAGCCTCCATATCCAGCCTCCATATCCTGCCTCCATATCCAGCCTCCATATCCAGCCTCCATATCCAGCCTCCATATCCAGCCTCCATATCCAGCCTCCATATCCTGCCTCCCTATCCTGCCTCCATATCCAGCCTCCATATCCTGCCTCCATATCCAACCTCCATATCCAGCCTCCATATCCAGCCTCCATATCCAGCCTCCATATCCTGCCTCCATATCCAGCCTCCATATCCAGCCTCCATATCCAGCCTCCATATCCAGCCTCCATATCCTGCCTTCCTATCCTGCCTCCATATCCAGCCTCCATATCCTGCCTCCATATCCAGCCTCCATATCCTGCCTCCATATCCAGCCTCCATATCCAGCCTCCATATCCAGCCTCCATATCCAGCCTCCATATCCTGCCTCCATATCCAGCCTTCCTATCCTGCCTCCATATCCAGCCTCCATATCCTGCCTCCATATCCAGCCTCCATATCCAGCCTCCATATCCAGCCTCCATATCCAGCCTCCATATCCTGCCTCCATATCCAGCCTCCATATCCAGCCTCCATATCCAGCCTCCATATCCAGCCTCCATATCCTGCCTCCATATCCAGCCTTCCTATCCTGCCTCCATATCCAGCCTCCATATCCTGCCTCCATATCCAGCCTCCATATCCAGCCTCCATATCCAGCCTCCATATCCTGCCTCCATATCCTGCCTCCATATCCAGCCTCCATATCCTGCCTCCATATCCAGCCTCCATATCCAGCCTCCATATCCAGCCTCCATATCCAGCCTCCATATCCTGCCTCCATATCCAGCCTCCATATCCAGCCTCCATATCCTGCCTCCATATCCAGCCTTCCTATCCTGCCTCCATATCCAGCCTTCATATCCAGCCTCCATATCCAGCCTCCATATCTAGCCTCCATATCCAGCCTCCATATCCAGCCTCCATATCCTGCCTCCATATCCAGCCTCCATATCCAGCCTCCATATCCTGCCTCCATATCCAGCCTTCCTATCCTGCCTCCATATCCAGCCTTCATATCCAGCCTCCATATCCAGCCTCCATATCCAGCCTCCATATCCAGCCTCCATATCCAGCCTCCATATCCTGCCTCCATATCCAGCCTTCCTATCCTGCCTCCATATCCAGCCTCCATATCCTGCCTCCATATCCTGCCTCCATATCCAGCCTTCCTATCCTGCCTCCATATCCAGCCTTCCTATCCTGCCTCCATATCCAGCCTCCATATCCTGCCTCCATATCCTGCCTCCATATCCAGCCTTCCTATCCTGCCTCCATATCCAGCCTTCATATCCAGCCTCCATATCCAGCCTCCATATCCAGCCTCCATATCCAGCCTCCATATCCTGCCTCCATATCCAGCCTCCATATCCAGCCTCCATATCCAGCCTCCATATCCTGCCTCCATATCCAGCCTTCATATCCAGCCTCCATATCCTGCCTCCATATCCAGCCTCCATATCCAGCCTCCAGACACCAATTAAGATCTGTCACAGCCAACTTCCACCCCCCTACATCCTCCCCACTGCCACCCTCCCCACTGCCCCCCTCCATCCTCCCCCTCACCACCCCCTTCACATCCCCCTCCACTTTCCCTTAGCCCCTCCTTCCCTCCCCACCCCCCTTCCCCTCTTGCTGTCCCCATCCCCTCCACCTTCCCCACCCCCTGTCCCTCACCTCTACTCCCAGCAGTATATCTGTAATTGTGGTGCCCATGCTGTAGCTGCAGTACGTGCCCAGGACAGACTCAGAGTTGTGGATTAAACATCAGCAAAGACCAGCACAATCAACCCCCAGTCACCCATTTATCACAGGGAAATGTATATGTGCTGATTTATTCCTGTGTACTGGAGCCGAGAAAGCTAAAAAGGACACTTAAATTAGTTTAGAAAAGCTTCCTTCATCACCACACCTCTCCGGTGGATTATGCAAATGAGATTGCAGCAGTTCTCAGTGGCTTGAGGACAGGCCCCTGGTTTTGGTTAGGGTTAGGGTTAGGGTTCTATAATAGTGTTTCTGTGAGTGGCTCTGCAATGATCATTTGTGATGCATTACGCGTACACACTCAGGATCTGTCGATCATTCGGGCTGGAATCTCTGCTTCCACTGTTAGATTCTGCCTCACTCCCACTCGTGTCTGGTTGCCATGGGGCTAATTATGGGAGTGTTGACAGCATGAAGGTTTCAGCACAAAACTTTTCAGAACTCTGGAATAATCATTGTTCTGTCCTCCTGTACACAACCCTCTTCCGAACCTGCCCTGTTCACTGGACACATGCTCTCTCTCTCTCTCTCTCTCTCTCTCTCTCTCTCTCTCTCGCACGCACGCACGCACACACATGCACATGCACATACACACACCACATACAAACACACAGGTTCTCCCACACACACATTCAATAAATCACAATTCAACCCTAACACAACACTTCTAGAAGTAATACTTGAAATTGTGAGGATCAAGAAAATGTCCCCACAAGTTTTAATGTTCCTTGTTTTTCTATTATCGCGATGACTTACTGTATGCCCTCTTGTACAATCTTGTACACATCTCATTGCAACCCCCACACACAAACAAACACACTCCTTCATCTCACACACACGCACACATTCTCATTTTCCAGTGTCCCAGTGTGGCCACCACTGACTGGAGAAAATGAGGATGAAGTAGAAAATTATGCAGACATCAAGTACCCTCATCACTCACTATCCTGCAGAAGAACAGAGACAAATAATCGGAGGGAGAGAGAAAGAGGGAGGTGGAGGGAGGGAAATAGAGAGAAAAAGAAAGGAGGAGGGAGAGAGAGAGAAAGAGGGAGGGAGAGAGGTGAAGGGATAGGGATAGAGAGAGTGTGGAATGGAGAGAGGGAGAGGTGGAGGGAGAGGGAGGGAAAGAGAGAGGAGGGCTTCGGGGGAAGAAAGAGATGACACGTCGTCACGGCGATCAATCGCGGAGTCAAATTGTGGTCGTTTCGAGTTGTCTTCTGAGAGGGTCATGTCATCATAAGTGGAAACATTTATTTATATAAAAGACCACGTGTCAGACCGCCTCTGGAGGTGGCTGGAACTCTGTGTGTGTGTGTGAGTTTGTGTGTATGTGAGTTTGTGTGTGGAAGCGGTGGTACAGTGTGTTGAGAATGAGTGTGTATTGCAGGATTTTTCAGTGCTGTCACACTTTGTGATGGCAGAGCCTGTCTCTGTATGTAGGAGACATGCAGAGATTCATACATTCATGACTCTGACAGGGAAAGTCTGTATATACGTGCGTGTACACAATGTCATGAACTGGCCTCTCCTTTGTGTGTGTGAGTGAGTGTGTGTGAGTGACTCTCCCCTGTCCAATCTGCTCTCATGATTGTGCTTACATGGAGGTTGGCATGTTCTGTAAACGCATCTTCTGGATTTATGATGGTGAGCTGTGTAACCTTCAGCACCAGAGTTGGTCTGTGTGTGTGTGTGTGTTTGTATTTATCACGTTGTGGGGCCCTTGGCCTGACATCACACTCACGGTGTGGGTCCCCCAAAACGTTGTGGGGCCATTTTGAGAATTATCATTACTATCAATAGAGAAAACCTTCCTGATATCCCTTACAAAAAAAGAAGTATACTTCAAGTTTATTTTGTAAGTATACTTAGTATAAAAAGTATACTATTATCATGTTACTTAAAGTATACTAGCTGTGTACCGGAGTCAGATGCATCAACAGAGAGAGCCAGAGCCACCAAAGTGATGTAACTGGGGGTAACCAGCAGACTCAGTGGGGTTCAGGCATCCATGGGGGTGCTAGGCAACCGGCCTGTTTGGAGGGATGGAGGGAGGGGGAGAGGGGGGAAGGGGAGGAGGGCCGGAGGGATGACAGAGGGATGATGAAAGGGGGGTCAGATGGCTGAGTGGTTAGGGAGTCGGGCTGTTAATCAGAAGGTTGTTGGTTCGATTCCCGGCCGTGCCAAATGACGTTGTGTCCTTGGGCAAGGCACCTCACCCTACTTGCCTCGGGGGTAATGTCCCTGTACTTACTGTAAGTTGCTCTGGATAAGAGCGTTTGCTAAATGACTAAATGTCTAAATGTGTACTTTTTTTTTTATTGTATTTTTACTTATTTATATACTATTTTTGTACTAGGTAAACTGAATTGGCCCACTTTTTAGGTCACTTAGTACACTTTAAAGTACACTTATAGTGTAATTGAGGTTTACTTTTTAATACTCTAAAGTAGCCTATGTAGTGCACTTTCAGTTCATCCAGTATACTTCCTAAAGTACTTAAAAGTATACTTTGGAATACTCTAAAGTAACCTGTGTAGTGCACTTTCAGTTCATGGAGTATACTTCCTAAAGAGCCTCAAAGTATACTTTGCAATACTTTTAAGTGCACTTTCAATTAGTATAAGTACTTCAAGAAGTAAACTTAATAAATTAAATTTTACTATTACTTACTTATATAATATAATGTTTAGGAGCCCCTCACCGCCTCAGATTATGAGTCACTTAGCCAGAACGCGGGCCTTTGCAAAGTTACACTGCAGTTTCTTAGCTGCAAGAAGTTATTCACTGCAAGCATTGATGTGAGAATCCAGCTGTTTTGATGAAACGTCATTTACCTCATGGTTACAATGGTAAACCACCACAACAATGACCACGCAACAAAACACTACATTCTAAGCATACACATTTCAAAAACGAAATTCATGAAGTTACATATGTATTTCGAACAAACGGCAAACTTATCAGCATATTTCAACACTATTTACCGCCCTGCATCATGGGAATAGACCAACCAATAAGCAACGCTATCTTCATTTTTCACTGCATTTCAATGTATAATGCAACCCTTGTGCCTGCTTCTTTCTCAAGTAGCTTTTTTCCATTAATACTCCAATTTATAATTACTAGTATAAGAGTATAGGGCTTCAAAATGTTTTGGCAGTAATTAAGGTTACAGCTTCAGTACAAAAAAAGATTCAATGTTCAAGTTCAAGTCTTTTATTTGTCAGGTACAAAGAACAACACAAGGTTAGACTGGGCACTGAAATTCTTAAGACAACGCAAGCACCTGGCATAACATAACATATAAGTACACAGAACAAAATTTACATCTAAGCTGAGCTTAAATAAGTGAAACTTCCTAAATATACAGATAGCAATAAATAATCGACTAAACTAACCCTAATACTAAAACTTCCTAAATTACAGATAACAATAAATAGTACACTATACTAACCCTAAATGCACATAAAACCTGTCTTAACCCTATAACCTATTCTAGCCTAAGTGGAGTACAGTACAATAGTGCAATTTGCAGATCAGTGACTAAGTCAATGACCATACAGGGGCCTGGTGGCGAGGTACAGTGAGGTACAGTAGTGCAATGTTACTGATAATGCAACCAGTAGCTGACAGTGACATAGCTGAGTATAAGTGACTAGTGTGCAGTAAATCAATGTCCATATCAGTGTCCATTCAGAAGCCTGATGGCCCTTGGGTAGAAACTGTTGTCCAGTCTGCGTGTGCGCGATCGGATGCTGCGGTAACGCCTGCCAGAAGGCAAAGAGAGTTAAAGAGAAAAAGAGGGGTAAAGAGACTGAAGGATGGGTGGGAACAGTCTCTTAGAATCCTGACGGCTTTCCTTAGGCAACGTGTGTGGTAGGTGTCCTGTAGGGCTGGGAGCTTCCTGCCGATGATGAACTCAGCAGAAAGGACCACACTTTGTAGGGCCTTGCGGTCCCTGTCTGTGCAGCTCCCATACCACACTGTGATAGGGAGCAATGCATAATAGATTTTCATAGACATGATGGATCTAAACATTTTTACCTGTAATGTACTTTAAAAGCATTTTGACAATTTGACAAATGTATACAATTTTCTGTTTCGAATCATACTTCTTAAAGTTCCAAAGTACATCAAAAGTGAACTATTTTCAAAGCATACTTAAAAGTATATCAAACTATTCTCTAAGTGTACTTCTTAAAAGTATATCCAAAGTGAACTATTTTCTTAGCATACTTCTTAAAATGATATCAAGAATGAATTAAAAGTGTACTATCCATATTTTTGTATGCTTATAGTATACTTTAATATCCTCCTTTTTGTAAGGGAGTATAAGAGGGTAGATCTAAAAATTATTTTGTTTGCTATTGCCGACGGTGGGTCTCCCTTCCAAGCAATTTACTAGTGGTGCCATCCATAGTCTAGACATGGTGCCATCGGCTTTTGCCCCCCGGAAGAACATCTCTTATTGCTGTGACGTCATGGTGAATTGGTCCATATGTGGGTGCACAGAGGTCAGTAGTCTTCAATCGTGGTGCACAGGGTCCTCTGTCCTGTATGTGTTAGATGTTTCCCTGCTCCACCACACCTGTTTCAAATGAATGGGCCGTTATCAGGTGTGTTGGAGCAGTGGGCCCTGAGGGACCAGGGTTGAAGAGCACTGGGTTATTTGACAGTTTGAGACTGTTGAGGTTAACATGTTTTATCCACAACTTTGTCTAGTATAGGGAGAGTACAATAGATGAAGATGTGAGAGACTATTTTGGTTATAGTATATATAAACCTAGCCTGGCTGCCAGCCCAACTTCTCCCCGCCCACAAACAAATTTGGTCGGGAAGTTGGGTCTGGAGGGTCTCGTATTGGGAACAACTACATAAAACCAGAATCGGGACGGACCAATGAAATTGCCAGGGCGGGCTTTATACGATGATGGACAGATGATCAACAGTAACATAATCAACAACGTCACGAAAGAGCGCTTGGGTTGAATTCGTTTTCAACAAACAACATATTACGTTGCTCTGATTGGTTGTAGGTCTATCCAATTGAGGGAAGAGGCATTTGTTTTACGAGTTCGGTTGAAACACGCCCCGTAGTCACAGCCCAATGGAGAGTTTTCAGACTCATATTCTGACTAGAATTAGGAGTATGACAACGTCAGGCTAATATAAACCTGTATATGAATACAAATTGAGTTTGCAAGTTGTGCTTTCCCAACCTGTCTAATATTAGTGATTATATTTTTGAGGGACTGAATTATCACATAGGGATTATTTCCATCAAATAAGTCTATTCTAAATACTTGACTGTAATCATGTTGAAGGTTGAAAGTGGTTGGAGCTCCTTGGTGTCTTGTGCTGCAGTGGTGGACCTGCCCCTTCACAGATCAGGTAAGTCTGCACCATGTTCTGTGTAGGATAACTTCCAAGTACACTTGGTCTGTTGAGGTGGGCTACACCAAGCCAGGGGGATGTATGTAATGGTGTAGTGATAGTGGTGGATAGCAGTGGGTCTTTTTACGTTGTGTTTTTATGTTGATTCATGCAGTTAGTTCATGACTTGTGTCATAGGACACAAGGGAGGGGGGGATGGGAGGATCAGGGAACGTGAGGAGTGAAGGGGAGGAGTAAGGGGGAGGATGGGAAAGGTGTGTCTGCAGTGTGCATGTCTAACCAGCAGGGGGAGGGGTGTGTCTGCAGTGTGCATGTCTCACCAGCAGGGGGAGGGGTGAAGGGTTAAATGTGCCTCAGCAGGGTGATGGATATGTCTTCACATCAATATTATTGATTCTCTTGTAAAGTTTCTCACTTGGATGCTGTCAGAATCTCTTCAACTTCTGGATCTGCATCATTCTTATGAGTGTGTTAGTGTGGGAGAGTGTGTGTATAAGAGTGTGTGTGAGAGGGTGGAATGTGTGGGTCTGGTCTGGTCTGACCTCTACTGGTTTGGTCTGGTCTGAACTCTACTGGTCTGGTCTGAACTGTGCTAGTCTGGTCTGAACTCTACTGGTCTGAACTCTACTGGTCTGGTCTGGTCTGAACTCTAATGGTCTGGTCTGGTCTGCTCTGTCTCACTCCAACAGAGTTTATAATTTAATCCCTGCATGACTCAACTCTCACTACAGCAGGAGATCAATACTGTTTAATTAGAGGGCAGCTATGCTCCCCTGCCCCCACTCACCTGTGTGTGTGTGTCGGGGGGGGGGTGTGAGTGTGTGTCTGTGTGTGATACGAGTTTCCTCGACTTATCTGAGATGGTGCTAGAACTTTTCCAGGGCTATTTATCAAGAGACCTCCAGTACCCAGTAATCATCTGTAGAAACATACACAGGGTCAGGAATAATGTTGTATTTAATAATACAGTTGAGTTAGGGGTTACAAGAGTTGATTAACAGAGACTGTTTGAGCAGTTGTTTGTGAAACAGGTAACTGACTGAGTGAATCACGTTCAGGTTGAGGTAGGAAGGGACATGTAAAGGTTCATGGGTTAATAATGTGATTTTTGCTGCTAAGGGGCAATTTAGTGATTTCTTAGAAACAATGGAGTCTGATTAGTTTTATTCTGTAAGTCAGGATGGAGACATGCTACTGGTTAGTTGATCATAGGAGGGACTTTGTGACAGACATGTGTACTGATTGGATGAACCAGTGACTTCAGAGAACTGTGTAGCCTCCCATCAACTGATGTGTTGAAGGATGTTCAGGGCTGTCAGCTGGGTAGTGCTGGTGTACACTCGTACAAGCACACACATACACACATTACACACACGGGTAAACACACACACATTGACACCCCACACATACAGTACATAGACATTAGCATGTGCACACAACATACATAAACTTTCACACAACTGCAGACACAGACGCTTCTGCAGACACACACACGTTTTTAGCAGGCATGGAGTGGGCCATCTGTACGACTGATTATAAATGACTGATTATGGTGCTGCCAACACATCTGACATTCAGCATGGAGAGAGAGAGAGAGCGAGAGAGAGACCACAGGAGAAAAGGAAGTCAAACAGGACATTAATGAGGAGAGAGAGAGAGACACGGAGGTGAGTCTGACTGAAAGAGAGGGGGGGAGAGACAGGGAGGTGAGTCTGACTGAAAGAGAGGGAGAGAGAGACAGGGAGGTGAGTCTGACTGAAAGAGAGGGGTAGAGAGACAGGGAGGTGAGTCTGACTGAAAGAGAGGGGGGAGAGAGAGAGGGAGGTGAGTCTGACTG
The DNA here is from genome assembly GCF_021917145.1 of Hypomesus transpacificus. Classification (NCBI taxonomy): domain Eukaryota; kingdom Metazoa; phylum Chordata; class Actinopteri; order Osmeriformes; family Osmeridae; genus Hypomesus; species Hypomesus transpacificus. The sequence goes on along the minus strand of NC_061074.1, from coordinate 9,338,969 downwards.
AAAGAGAGGGGGGAGAGAGAGAGGGAGGTGAGTCTGACTGAAAGAGAGGGGGGAGAGAGAGAGGAAGGTGAGTCTGACTGAAAGAGAGGGGGGAGAGAGACAGGAAGGTGAGCCTGACTGAGAAAAGAGGGGAAGAAGGAGGGGGCTCAAATATTCAACATATTCTCTGGGCATTGACTTCCATAAAGCTTCAGGCTAAATGGGAAATTCATCCGTTTCACTCTACTGCATACCAATATGTCCTGAACACACAGAGAAGGAAGTGACAGAGAGGACGAGAGGGAGAAAGACAGAGGGAGAAAAGAAAAGAAAGAGAAAAATGGAGAAAGGAAGAGAGAGAGAGCTGGGGGGAGAGAGAGAAATAAAGAGAAAGATTAAGGGAGAAAGAGGGAGGGAGAGAGAGAGAGGTGGTGGAGAGGGAGAGCTGGTGGAGAGAGGGAGAGCTGGTGGAGAGAGAGAGAGGTGGTGGAGAGAGAGAGGTGGGGGAGACCAGACTGTTCTGCCTCGAGCCTCAACACGTTCCATCTGATTCTCTGAGGCCACCGTAGTCCAGCTCTGTCCAGGGAGCGCTGCCTGTGTGTGTACGCACCAGACACCAGCGTGTGTAGGTGTGTGTGTGGTTGACTTGACTGTCTAATGTAGTTAAATTGGTCTGATTTCGGTGAAAGGAAAAGCTGGCTGTTACCGTTCTTCGATGTAAATGATAAATCACACTGTGCCCGGCTGATAGGGTTAGGGTTCGCGCCTGTGGATTCTCCTTCAACCTTGTTTTGCTGACTGCTGTTTTGTAACTGAAGTCAGTTTACAGAGAGATTCATGTGAGGTCTGGAAGGTTAGAGGTCTGGCTGGTTAAGAGGCTGGCTGGTTCTTTTAGGAGGCTGGCTGGCTGGTTAGGAGGCTGGCCAGCTGGTTAGGAGGTTGGCTGGCTGGTTAGGAGGCTGGCTGGCTGGTTAGGAGTCTGGCTGGTTAGCAGGCTGGCTGGCTGGTTAGGAGGCTGGCCGGCTGGTTAGGAGTCTGGCTGGTTAGCAGGCTGGCTGGCTGGTTAGGAGGTTGGCCGGCTGGTTAGGAGGCTGGCCGGCTGGTTAGGAGTCTGGCTGGCTGGTTAGGAGGCTGGCTGGCTGGCTGGTTAGGAGGCTGGCCGGCTGGTTAGGAGGCTGGCCGGCTGGTTAGGAGTCTGGCTGGCTGGTTAGGAGGCTGGCTGGCTAGTTAGGAGGCTGGCTGGCTGGTTAGGAGTCTGGCCGGCTGGTTAGGAGGTTGGCTGGCTGGTTAGGAGGCTGGCTGACTGTGGATGCCAGACTAGCAGGCTGCCTTCTGGGAGAACAGATGAAAAGCAGAACCTCCATCCAGAAGGCTGGAGGTCGTCTTGCCTTTGGGGGGGGGAAGTAGGGGGGGAGGCAGGGGGGGGAACGGGGGCAGGGGGGAGGGCAGGCGAGAGCCACCACGGTGGATGGAGGAAGGCAGAGAAAAAGAGTGCGTGTGTGTGTGTCTGCATGTGTGTGCTTGTCTCTGTGTGTGTCTGTGTGTTTGTGCCTGTGTGTGTGTGTCTGTGTGGTAGCAGCATCAACAGAGAGAGCCAGAGCCACCAAAGTGATGTAACTGGGGGTAACCAGCAGACTCAGTGGGGTTCAGGCATCCATGGGGGTGCTAGGCAACCGGCCTGTTTGGAGGGATGGAGGGAGGGGGAGAGGGGGGAAGGGGAGGAGGGCTGGAGGGATGACAGAGGGATGATGAATGGGGGGTCAGATGGCTGAGTGGTTAGGGAGTCGGGCTGTTAATCAGAAGGTTGTTGGTTCGATTCCCGGCCGTGCCAAATGACGTTGTGTCCTTGGGCAAGGCACTTCACCCTAGTTGCCTCGGGGAGAATGTCCCTGTACTTACTGTAAGTCGCTCTGGATAACAGCGTTTGCTAAATATCTAAATGTAAAATGTAAATGAAAGGAGAGTCAGGCAGAGTTGTCTGTTTCCAGTTGATGGCTGAGCTGAAGAAGACAGCATTAGCTGCATCCTGGAGAAGCAGGATGTGAGGTTGCTCATATCAGGTGTCATGGCCCACGGCTGGATCAGGAGGACTCTGTTTCATATAGGATGCTGAAACAAACAGACAGCCAACAGCCAGTTGATGTAACTTAGCAACAGGAATGATTCATAAACTGAGTCAAATATTGAATTGAACCAGACATGGAAAGATTGTGAAGAGAGAGATGCATGGACTCCTGCATGTGTGTGTGTGTGTGTGTTTGTCACTAAAGGAACAGTAGCGTTTATGAAATCTCACAGGATGCCATGTGCCTGCAGGCGTCTGTGGAGAGCTCTGGGAAGAGTGTGTGTGAATGTGTGTGTGTGTGTGTGTGTGCGCAGCGGTCTGGAAAGAGACATCACACTGACAGGCTGGCTGGTTCTGGCAACAAATTAACTCAACAAGGTGTTTCTGACAGGTCTATTCTTGACAAGATACAGGCCTTTCTACCCACCTCTTTACATGTCAGAGTATGTCTGTCTGTGTATGAATGTGTATGTGTGTGTGTGTGTGTGACAGAAGAGTGCTATCCCAGAATCTTATTGTGGTGAATCAAGCTGATGCCCTGGTGTTTCCGGAGAGGAGGAGAGAGAAGGAGAGGGGTGGGGAGTGGAGTGGAGGAGAGGAGAGGTGGAGAGAGGGGAGAGGTGGGGAGAGGTGGAGAGAGGGGAGAGGTGGAGAGAGGAGAGAGGAGAGAGGGGAGAGGGTAGAGGGGAGAGGCGAGTGGAGGGTTAGGGGAAGCGAGGGGTGGGGAGTGAAGGGGAGGGGAGGGGAGGGGAGGGGAGAGGGGGTGGAGGGGAGGGGGGGGAGTGGAGTGGAGTGGAGGGGAGTGGAGTGGAGGGGGAGGGGAGGGGAGAGGGGGGGAGTGGAGGGGAGGGGAGAGGGGGGGGAGTGGAGGGGAGGGGGGAGGGGGGGGGAGTGGAGGGGAGGGGAGAGGGAGAGAGAGAAGGGGGATGGAGAGAAGGTAGGGAGAGAGAGAGGGAGAAAGAGGAGGGAGGGAGAGGGATAGAGAGAAAAAGAGAGAGACTTTGAGTCAGGATGAATGACAGGTCCGCCCCCTAAGACCCACCTCTCGTTATTGATAAGGTTTTATAACAGTAATCAGCTCTGCATTCAACTGGAGGTTTGTGTTTGTCAAGAGTGCAAATGTGACAGGCCGTGTGTGTGTGTTTCTGTGTGTGTCACCCCTTGAGACGCAGATTTGTTTTAGTGAAAGCACATCTGGCGCACCACTGAATGCAATGTAGCGTAAACACACACACACAGACACACAGAAACACACACACACACACAGAAACACACACACAGACACACAGAAACACACACACACAGACACACAGAAACACACACACAGACACACACAGACACACAGAAACACACACACAGACACACAGAAACACACACACACACACAGAAACACACACACACACAGACACACAGAAACACACACACAGACACACACAGACACACAGAAACACACACACAGACACACAGAAACACACACACACACACACAGAAACACACACACACACAGACACACAGAAACACACACACACAGACACACACAGACACACAGAAACACACACACAGACACACAGAAACACACACACACACACAGAAACACACACACACAGACACACAGAAACACACACACAGACACACACAGACACACAGAAACACACACACAGACACACACAGACACACAGAAACACACACACAGACACACAGAAACACACACACACAGACACACAGAAACACACACAGACACACACAGACACACAGAAACACACACACAGAAACACACACACACACACAGAACACACACACACACACACACAGAACACACACACACACACAGACACACAGAAACACACACACAGAAACACACACACAGACACACAGAAACACACACACAGACACACAGAAACACACACACACACACACACAGAAACACACACACACAGACACACAGAAACAC